>NC_044006.1:29272230-29575921 GCF_900496995.4 Aquila chrysaetos chrysaetos
CTCATAAGTAAAAGAAATATATTGGAATAGGATATTGTTCTGTTTTCAAGCCAAGAAGCTAACTTTTATATATTCAGAATTATGCCTATGATGGCTGTATTAAACAATAGTATATTTTGTTCTGAGTTATGCTGTATTAAAAGGGTTACTTAAAATATGTTTTGCCTTCTTTGATGATTGTTTTCTTGCAAAGATAATTCAAACCAGCAAGGGCCCACCCAGTCAGAGCAACAAAAGGTCTAGTCCTTGATGAGCAGTATTTGTAAGCACTCACTACTAATATTAATTAATTTGATAATTTATCCTCTTTTTCTATTCATCAGTTGTCTCCATGTGGTTTAAATATTCATTCTCTATTCAAAACTATTCACACTGGATGAATTTCATTCCTCTGTGGAGGACCAGCATAAGGCGTATGCATCACTTCAATCCTCTGAATAGGGTTCAAATAAGTCTCAAAGCTCAGCTCATGAATAAATTTCACCATTTGGCTAGATGTAGATTCTTTCTGAACTGCTTGTTGCAAATCACTCTCTGTGCTTCAGTTGTTGCTGTGGTGTCTTATACTGTGGCCCCGAGACTTCAACTCCACAGGTTGGAATGTTTATTTTTGCACTTAGTGGTGTATGCACAGCACCTTCTGAATGCCTATCACTGATGCACTGTATCAGTGATTTGAGCCTAGTTTACCAGATAAATGCAGACCACCAGCCTGTACCTGCCTGTGTTCTTCACAAACCCCACGCACTGATCACGCCCACTGTGTCTGGGACATTCAGACACCCTGAACAAATGTCCGAAGTCTTACTATTTCAACAAGATTTCTGGGTGAAAAAGGACACATACTCAAGAGATGTCTGGCAGAGGATAGGTTTAAATTTAGACTTGTAGTGGCAGGGACCATCATCTTCTTACATGTACGCACCAAGCACAAGAGAGCACTCTTTTGTGACTGGATTTCTTATGCCCTACTCCACAAACAGGCAAGAAAAAATGAGCAGAAAAACCCAAATAAGATTAGCTATTTAAAACCTGAACTGAGGGGAATTATTTCAAGTCCAAACTTCCCTCTTTTTGCAAATAATCTGCCAATAAACTTTTTCCTAGATTCTATGTACAAAGCAATCCCAAAAGGGTGAAGTCAACTGCAAGTTTTAAGTAATTGTAGAAATGCAGGAACATTTTTCCAGCTCTGGCACTGACCAAGCATCCTTTTCCATGAATTTTTTTTTACAGTTCAGTATCATAATTAAACTAGAGCCGAAGCAAACAATTTACCCTCTCTAACAAACAAACTTATCAGAAAGTTACTTTGAGTGTGGAAGATAAGATAAAAAGGGAGCCTTCATTAAGAGCCCAGACAGAGCTTCTTCATTCATTCTCCAAAATCATTATGTAGATTGGCAAAGAATGAAAGGTAGCAGTGGGAGGAATGAAGACACATCATTCTTATACAACAAATATGCTACAGTGATAAGTGATAGAAAATGGTACTGTATATACTTAAAAGTTCAGCTGAGAAAATCCTTTGCTGTGTAAAATTGACACAGGTTAGCCTCATTGCCTATTAATATTACTGGAAACTTTTAAAAGATATGGCTCTGAGAACACTATGTCAGATTAGGAACTGGAATTTAAACAAATGCAATCTACAGGAAAGACAAGGGCATTTCTAACTACCTTTGCCCTTTGCCACTGCAAGCTTCTACAAAGTTAAAAAGACCCTATGAATCAAGAAGGGAGCTCAGGAAAGTGGCTTTCACTTACATCTGAATTATGTATGGGCAGTTCCATGACATACAAGCACTCAGAAAACAAATAGCAGAGTACTGCGCGCTGCATGTCCCTGACACACATCTGGGCTATGTCCCAACGATATACACCAGCTACACTGCTTTCTCTGAAAAAAGTGTACTCTCTGAGCCAGGAATTACGAGACACTAGCAGGGGAATGATATATCATGTTCCAAAAACACAGCCAGTATGTCCATGCCTAACTTCTACCTGATCCTGCATTCTCTGGGCTTTCAAAAATTCTTCCCACAGTGAACAGGGCTTTTGTGTGCAAAAAGGGAGCAGAGCAAGAAAACATAGTAAGCACTGTTTTATAGCAATGATTTTCAAATAGCGGACCTTTGAGAAGTATCATTTCACCTTTTCCATTACAGCAATTATTTCAGTTTTTTTCCGCAGAAACGCAAAGAGTCAGTATCTTTTATGTGTAGCTGATTATTCTTACTGTCAACTTCGAAGTTTGTTCGTACTTTGGTTGCTAGTTCTGAAAGTCAGAGTGAGGCTTCCCTCACTGAAGCAGAGCTCCTACCACTGACCAGGATTTCACTCTAGGAGCCTATTTTTCCCCCTGTAGCACAAGACTTTTGGTGATTTATGTCACATAGCAGGAGGAAAGACTCACACATCCTTTAAAATCCCCATCTTCCCTCAACAACACAACAAAGAACGGTGCATGGCATTTCATGAAGCTAATTAAATTAATTGATGGACAGGAGCAGGTACAACTCTCTGAAAGTAATGTTTACCCTCCCTGTTTACCCTGAGATTTAGGCTGGCACCCACTGTCAGCTATCAGTTGATAGTTACAGCAATTGCAATGACAGCATGAATCATAATGCAAAAAACATGTTACATATTGAATGATAGATGAGCAAATTTCAGGCCAATTCCTACCGGATCATTCTTTGCAATTCACTCAACGGATCAGAATATCTCGTGACTAGAACCACATGGCTTGTTTTTGAAATTTCAACTACTGAAGTGTGCAAGATATTGTCCCCATGGCCTGTGACAAGGAGGGGCTTCAGTCAGATGGCCACCTGTCATTTCAAACATCAAATACTGCGTATTTTTATGTGGGTCCCGTCAGACTCCTTTCCCAGACGCATCAATGTCAGGTCTGTTCAACAGTCAGTTTCTCTAAGGGACATGAGAAGTTATAGCTTTGCCATACCATCTCTGCAGCTTGTTTTGGAATAAGGCGGTAGTTTCCCTAAGCTCCACAAGCTCTATGTTCTTTATACTTGCTGCCAAGAAAATGGAATCACAATCCCAGCCAAAGGAGACAGGTTCTGTCTAAGGCAGCAAGCTTCAGACAAAACCCTTTTAATACTTGCTTACTTAAAAACCCACTGATTTGCTTATGACCTCTGGAAAACTCTGTTAGGAGTAGAAATGGAACTGTCAGTCTCTGGAGATCCCACAGCAAACAGCTCTTCCCACTTTTTCATGCTGCTTACGGGAGCATAAGTGCTCCTACATAGTACAAGAGAGAGGTAACTTTTTTTTCCTTTGATATTTTTCTTGCCTATTTGCTTCAATTTATTTTTTTCCTGTGGATAAATATGTTTAAAGGAAATAAAAAAGCCTGTTTCACTGCCCTGTCAGTCCCATAGCTTTAGTAAAAAAATACTTCACCTCACTGTGTTGGAGCATGCAAATTCTCTAAGCCATGTCAGTGGTGTTATAACAAGATGATAGCACCACATCTCATCCAATGTTTCGCTCATTATGCACTTGAGGAGACACCAGTCATCATAACTTCCACTTTCACTTTCCTTAGGTGGTCCTGAATCACAGCAGCGAAGAAGCTTGGCTTTGGCAATTAAAGTATTTACAGTCTTCTATTTTCTTCCATCAAAAGCACTGTAGCCAACATTCTGTTAGAATTGTTTAAGCCACTGGAAGTCCTTATAGTCACTTAAATTTTATACAGTGCTCTTAATTCTGGCTCCTCCTTTTCCATTTCCCAGTTCAAGTGATTTTGATTTGTCTCATTCTCAAAACAGTTAGAAAAAGACTGGAAGAATGAGAAACATAACAGAAATCTTTAGACGGTTCCATCCACTATACAGAAGCACTGATAATATATTCTTTCAGGAAGGGTTGCACTACAGGATATATTTCATGCTTTAAAAAGTAACAGCCAAAAAGGGATGGGGGGGGGGGGGGGATGGATCATGCACAGTAACTGTAAAATTATAGCCCTCTTGTTTTGGATCTGGTTGCTAATGTGCTCAAAAAGTTCTGCGCTTCATCATATTTTATAGGGAGGATATACAGTATGTGCTCTATGGGGAGCCTATATGAGTCCTAACATTGCTCAAAAGGACAGTTAAATAAATGACTCCACCAGTCAAGTCACTGAAAAATTTGTATTTCTGCCAGCTTGCTTCCAGCCTCTTTGCATCGATGGATTGTGGTGACAGCAATTATGTCATCCGTAAAGTTAAGAAGCCGGGAATCCTTACATCAGCTCTCAGACTTCCTTTTTTGTCCCTCCTACAGTTATCACTTCTTATTCTCAGCATTACCATATTTTCTAAGAGACTGTGATAACCAACACAAGCACTATGAAAATACGGTTGAGATCACAGTCTTCATTCCCCAGCATGCCTCAGACTATCACAGGTTGGAAGAGGATATGTGGTTTTTTTCCTTCTTCTGTGTGAGCACACGTAACACCCCTTTAAACAATCTATCCCGTTCAGTCCTTAACTGCTAATATTTTGTACCTACCTCAGCAAAATACGGGTTGCTGCTTACAACTAGGATGATTCAGCTAGAGATCCACTTCTATTAATCTATTGATTTTCAGGCAGTAGAGCGGAGAGCTAGGCGATAAGATTATTTTTCTGGGTTTATCAGAACATCCTATATGAGGGATGTCAAGACATACCATTTTCGGAAGCATGGCTTTATTTTTTATGCTGCCTCTTTGTTGGTGGTCCCAGTTCAGTGCTGAACTCTGGTAAACTTTAGAAACTGTTGCCTGTATTTCCCTTATTGCTCCTAATGTCCACGAAGCATATTTAAGAAGGTTACTGCTCCACAGCACAGTATCTAGAGCTGCTGAGAAAGGAAGAGGAAATAATCTGAAACAAAGCCACGATGTCTTTCCAGTGGCAAACTTCAGTTTTGTGATAAATAGCAGCATGTTCCACCTTAAAAAAGTTATTGGCAAAAGTCTGTCTCTTCTTGGCAGAGCTGTTGGCAGAAGTCTGTCTCTAATAGATGGGTGATACATTCATGGACAACAGTTTATGATTCTGGCACTGCCATATTTTATGGCTGTCTTAGCATGAGTCATGGTTTTCTCTATTTTTTTTCCCCCAAAACATTCCAAATCCACTCAAATCCTGAATTCGACACAGCTCTGGTTTTGCATTACAAGTCCTTCACAAGGAGCAGGCCTCTGAATTGGCTTCTAAGAGATGCCCATGGCATATACCATCGTTGGGTGACTATTGACAGAGGCTGATTTAACCAGCTACAGGCTGCAGCAAAATGCTCAGAAATACAGGAAGGTTGCTGCATCTCATTGGCAAGGTGCTCATTGCTCACTTCTCCCACCCACAGAAAGTGTAAATCGGGTAAGTTGGCTGCATCAACCCAACTGACTTCTACTGTACATTATGTGAGATGAATAACAGGCCACGTTTGACAGCAGACCTTGCAGGATCAGGCCCGAACGGCTCCACGGCCATCTACTGCTTAAAATTGTTACTCCTACTGGTAAGTCTCTGAGTAGGGGTAACACTCAAGCTGTAGCTCATGATGTTGAACACACACTAGTTAGTTTATTGCTTGGTACTAATAAAAGGTTTCCAAAGAACACCGACTCCTGTGCAGCACGCAGACTTTCCTTGTACCACTTCCAAGTGGGCTCCACACTGTCTTCATAACTAGCTTGAAATGACACTCTCTTATTCACCTTGTCAAGGAGACATGTACAGCGGAGCCAGTATTCTCTCCATCCTCTAAATTGCCTGTGATGAACATGACTGCTATATATAAACACAAAAACGAAGATATATTTCAGAAGCAAGTTATGAGTCTATTTTTTCCTTCATCGAGATGTTATTTCTTATGGTCTTCTATCTTAAGTTTAGATAGCATTACCCTTCACTTAGGCTACAACGCTTGCCAGACTTAACAGACATTTCACAATAAACTTAAAATAATGATGTTGATTAATCAAATCCCACGAAGCAAGAGAACCTGAATTAGGGGGACTGACAGTAAAACCCAGCAGCTGTGTGATTCAGAGGCTGGACAAAATTATTAGCATTGTAAGATTGTCCAGCAAAAAGGAAAAACAGCTTGCATGGCACCAACACTTTTCATGGGGAAAAAAAGTTCAGACAAAAAAAATAATGCTTACTGCAGGAATTTCAAACAAAAATGTTGCTGTTTATATAAAATACTGTTTTAGCATTCAGATTTAAAGAAACCTAAGTGAAATTACATTTGAGCTGAAAAGTTAAATAAATACAAAAGTAGAAAACCAAAAATGTTTTCACCAACACATTTTGAAAATTTTAAACCTCTTAGATGCTTTTTTTTTTTCAGAGTTAATTCTTCCAAACAGAGAAAGACCAGGACTTTAGATTCGAATATGCCTAATATTTGGGAAAAGACAAGACTAGCGCCAACAAATTTTTGTGGTTTTAAGCTCATTTCTACATTTATTTAAAGGATGTCTTCCCAGTTATTCTTTGGGAAGCTTTTATGTCTTTCCCCATCTATTGAGTGCATTGGAATACTTTCCCTAGCATAGCTGTCAACACAGTTTTAACTCAGTCCAGTACAAGAGTCACATATTTCCATTCTATAACAACTAGTCTTATATTAGTTAGCTAACATGACTTTTTTAAAAAAAAAAAAAAAAAAAAAAAAACAAAACTAAAAATTGGTAGACTTTCAGTTAGTTTAAAGACTGGTTTGCCTTACTCTAAATATTCCATGCCAGAAGACAACTGATTGTCTTCTGTTTCATGAGTCTGGAAGTTACTTCTGCACATTCCACTGGATTTCTTGCTAATGCACTTATAAGGAAGGAGCTATATGGGAAATAGAGGAAGGTGACTCAAAAGATCAGTATCTTGGACTCCACGAGACATGTACTTTGAGCATGCCTGGACCGTGTGTATAAGGAAAGGGGTGTCTCTCTTATTCTGTAAGAAAATGCTGAGCTGTTTTTGATATCTGATTTGGGGATGCCATTTACAGCTGAGAGCCCAGGTAGTCATTTTTCAGGGTACACAAAAATACTGTGATGGGGAGTTCTTTGATGGCCCTATCAGTTGTTCCATACTAGATCTCATGTATTTTCTCCAGTTAGTTTTCTTGATTTTAAAAAGGGCCAGGTCCTCTAATATTTACATATTTTTTAGCACACCATCTAGCGAGTACCACTTATTAAAAATCACTGCGTTCACCCCTCCATCTGAAGTCCCTATACAGCAGAGAATACTCCAGTGCATTAGAGGCACTTTCCTTCCTGCCCACAGTAGGACTGACTTAAAGATGACCCAAGCCACATCATGAACCGTGTCAAAAGTGAGCCTGGCAGCACTAGGTTAAAGCTCCTTGATCAGCAGAGCTCTAAAAAGGGTTTTAACCTCCTTCCCATCCCTTTCCCCAGCTATGCATTCCCGCTGCGGTCCCTGCTGATTGACAGGTAGTCAAAGCTCTCACCTCTCTGGACACCCACTAGCAGCTCAAGCTTCTGCTGAAGTTTGTGCTCCTCCAACTTCCCACCCTGACCTTTTTGCCCTCTCTGCAGGGGATACACTTTCGATCTAAGCAAGCTGCATATTTGACAAAGATCTTCTAAGTAGCTGCTATCAGCAGAGCGCAGGCACACTCTGTATCAATGTGCAGTGTTTCAGGCCTAGAAATTTAAAGAGCAGTTGGCATTTCCCATCTCAGCAGTGCAAGAGCCAAATGAATCATTCGGCTGCGATCCATTTTGAAAAGTGGCTTGGATACTTTGACTACATCCACACTGGGACCTCAGGTGTTACAAAATCTAGCTTTTGGATGTCCTGGGAGCTACTGGATCCCAAGGCTTGCCTCAGTGCCTGTATTACACCTATACAGTGCAGCGAGGATTGCCATCTGATGAGAGGTATGTGTACAGAACTTTTAACTTGCTTAAAGCCTATGGGCTTAAGGCAGAAATAAACTGGAACATTTAAAAACAGACAGCTATAAATTCAGGAATAAAATGGATTCAGTAGGGAGGACTGAAATAGAAGGATTTATAAAGAGGCTTGGATAAAATCAGTGGTTTGAAGATCCAACCAAATGTAATTATCTCCTAATGAATACATGCTCTAGGACTAAACGTGTGCTATGACACTGTAGCCTGAGTGAATACATTGTTTTCTTCTAAAAGAGCTCTGTTTCCCCCCCTAAAAACCCACAAGCACCACAAACATTCCCCCAAAGAGGATGTGGATGTGAAGGGTGAAATGTGACCTGCACTCCTTGGAGGCAAAAGCCAGCACACACCACTGTGTCACCTGGACTCCCGACACTCTCTGCATTTATACTTAATCAGCATCAGTCCTGATAAATTATTTACCCTGGAGGAATGTAGTGGGACGCCAGTTTGTCTGTGCATATGCTCTTATATTCTGCTAGACTAAATAAGCAGAGTTGGGGTCTGGGGAAAGAGCCCTGATTTCTGTCAGTGGGACCCTTTCTACACTATGTTGGCTGTACTTCATACAGTGCTGGCATCCTCCTGTGACACAAGGCATGTTTGATACACCCTTGACATGAGTGTCCTTAAAAGGGAAGCTCAGGGTAGTGGTCATGCATCAAAGTATGTTAGAAACAACAGGTCTCAGAAATAATAAACTATCACATAGTGAGGTTGATGGAGGAATAAAATCAAAGGGGTAAGAGATACTACTTAGCATCCAGAGGAAAACAACAGCATCAGTATCACAGATAGCATAATCTTGCTTAACCTTACTTTTAAGGACGGTGCTTAAGGCTGTAAAAGCTAGTTTCAATAGTAGAAGTACACACTCTTATGCAATGCATTATCCTTAAATTGCAGTTGCATTTGTATAGCACTTCTTACATGGCACAGATAACTTTGCATGCAAAAGAAGTTAGTGAACCTGGAGGGCCTGTGAGGAGTCTCACTGTAACTTTTGATTGCTTGCTAAATTGTTTAGTCATAATTTTAATATCACATTTAACCTAGATCTTAACAGATTCATTTCTCGAGCCGTTCTAAGTAAAGAGTTGCCCTGTAGTGCACCCAATTTAAATAGATTTGATGGGAGATTAGACAGCATAGTAACAAGAATGATTTACATTTTTAAAAAATGACCCAGGTAAATGTAGACAAAAAGAAGCACTCAATAGGAACATGCAAGGAACAGTCTCCACAGATAAAGCATAGATAGCTGGTAGACTCTGTATGTCCATTTTTCCCTTAAGTTTTCCATATGCTTTATGGAATAAAGAGCTACAGCCCCAGCTCTCACCATAGCATTTTAGCATCAAAAAGGTGAAAAATGTGTTGTGAAAAGGTGGAAATAGACAAAAAAAGCCACATGAACACCGAAATATTTTGGGTTTCTCCTGAAGAATAATCTGGAATCAAAGCCGTTACAGCCAGAAACCTGCCCACACTTCAAAGGAGTGCAGAAAAGCAACAGCAGCAACATTTTTGAGAGGGGACTCTTGAAAATAATGCAGGCACACTGAAGGCAGAATTCTCTGCTCAAATTAATATCTCTCCCCTGTTAAGATAATGTTGTCATCCCTGGGATACAAGATTACTCTAACAATCCACCTCCCCACCCTTTAGAATAGATTACAAACAAGTAACTTCTGCTTTTAGCACAAGCTTATTTCCATTCTCCTTGAATATGATGAGTGGTGGGGGGAGAAAGATACTCCATAACTCCTTCTAACCTTGGACCAGCACTCACCCTTTATCACAATGCCTAGAGGAAATTTTTGGTAACAGTCTCTTCTTGAAATAAAGAAAACATCTCCCTGAGGAGGCTGGGAAGGGGAGAAAAGAATTAGCCTAGCTAGAAGAAGGGAATGAGGGTGATGAAATGGAAAACAGAGATGTTGATCTGGATTCAGTACACAATCAGAGATGGGAGGGAAATATGACTCTAAGTCACCCATCTGCTCTCCTGATTCTGGAACAGAATGAAACTGTACCCAGTCTGCCCAGACACAACTCCTACACGCCTGGGTGAGGAAAGTGTGGAGCATATAGATGACTCCATTGGATTTATTCCATTTCCACTAGGAGAAATTCTGGCTGCCTTGTTAGGGCAGGCCTTGGTTCCCTGAGTAGCGTAAAGTGAGTATCTTCCCTGAGGGACTGTGAAGCATTTTTTCCCTTCTTTCCTTGCATTCTCACGTTGGACCCCAGAACTATGTCACCACTGGCCAAAATGAGCATCTGAAATATCTGTAAGCTTTTCATGCTCACTTAATTCATGCATAAAGACAGGGGGTGCCGTGGGGGGTGGGGTGGCCAGGTCTCCTGCTAGAGAGGGACATACTGTGTAGATGCCGGAGTACAGTCACCAATGTAAAACAGTATAATCATGAACAATTCAAATATGTGAGAGCCATAGACTGTAATGACAGTTAAACTACATATTGCAGTTGGTAAATGTTACCTAGTAAAATGCCTTACAATTCTTTGGGTCCTATAAAGCCTGAATGTGTTGCCTATGACAAGTGAGTCACCCATTTAATGGTATTTCTATATGTATTTGAATATTTCTCTGTAGTACCACAACAGACAATCCAGACCTGAATATATACGTGTCATATTTATCCCAAATTACTCAAGATAATTCAGATTAATTGGATATATGTCACAAAACTGAAAAGTTTTGTTTCAAAAACTTGTTAGAGTTGCTAGGGGATAATGTTATAGTTACCTACTACATCATTATTTACAAAATCCAAACATATAAAACCACAGAAATTAAAAACTAAGAGCATCATGAATCTTAGATTGTTCATAGTCAGACAAAAAGACATTACTCTTCTCAAGAAAATATTTCAGTATGAGACATAGAGCTGAACTCCACATCTTGGAGCTGTCTGTAATATTTTTGTTGTCTAGATTTCAATTAATAATAGCTCTAAAATACACTACTAAGTGGGATTTGTCAATCAAAGTACTTTTATGGTTTGAGGTTTTGTTCCTTTCTTTTTTTAATAAAACACTTAGAAGAGTGGTTTCTTGGTTATGATGCCATATATTCACTTTAACAGAATTGCTTCTGAGGCATACAATGGCAGAGGTTAAATGACAAAGCTTTAGAAAGTGATGCAGTGAGACAAAACCACTGTAGTTTAAAGCTGGAAAAACCTATGAAAATATCCTGCCATGTGACAAATAAAATATATAAATGCACTTCAGTAGTCTGAAGCAAAGAAATAATATGTATCAGTATTCCCACATAAAGCTTAAACATAAAGCTTATAATAAAGAGTACTTCTTTTTTTGTGTGAAAATGTCATATTAAAATTTACTTTTTGTATTTTGCAAAAAAAAAGAAAAAACAAAATGGGTATTTTTCATGTTCTCACAGGGTTTGGATTTTTTTGCCTTCATTAACTGCCTTTCTTCCTCATCAATCTCTAACACTTTTTACTTTCCCTCATCTTTTGTTCCCCTCTCCTTTTGCCATTGACCAAAATATGGAGGCAGCAGACAAACAAGAGACTGGAAAAACTGGAGGTTTAATTCTAGTTTTCTTTAAATAAAATTCAAACTTTTTTGCATGTAAGTTGTGTTAAATAAAATCCTCCCATGACAAGGGAACTCGAGCACAGAGGAGGATCTTGCACATGCTCACATACTTCTCCTGTGGGCAGTATGGATGTGACTGCTATACTCCACAGGGACCTCAAAGCTTCAGAAGTGTGAATGTAATTAGCATGCACCGCTTAGATGAAGAACTTGCACGTGAGCGTGGACACTGCTGACAAAGACAAGATAAATGCAGCCTCAAGGCAAAAGGCAAGAAAATCTGGATGGATTTTCTCCCAATCAGCAGGCCTGCCAGAACTAAATGGCTAGTAACTGAAAATGATATTCCATCATGTCAGCATTTCCTCTCCTTGCCAACATGGAGGGTCTAGGGCGAGTCACCAGCTCATGGCACGTCTTGGACTAAAAGAATAGGTCTCTGCTGGCACTGAGCGGATGGGTCTGCAACTGCTCCAGCACGACCTTTATTTCAGAGTAGAGCCCCCACCTCCTTCCCTCTGCAACAGAGCTCGAACCCCTCCAGGTTTCCCTTAATCCCTGGGTGATCATGTTCATGTCAAAGATAACAGCAGTGCCCCAAGGGAAAATTCAACTTCCCAGCATGCTTGCACAATAGGGAGGCATTCTCTTTTTAATTGAAGCACAGTAGGTGTATGGAATAGCACAAAAATGCAAATAACCAGTATGACACCACTATCTGATCCTGCTCTGTCAATTTTGCACCCTTCTTCTTGCCCTTACCCATTCCCTACATTAACAAAATTACAGTAATAGCCAAGCCACTAAGTAAAAGTTTATATAGGTGTATACATAAAATTCTAAATAGAATTTCTTTTGCTCTTGTTAGCTGTGCATTTCATAAGTTATTCTGCCTTCATGCTTCCATTTTGTTCGAAGTTTGATTTTTATAACATACAACGCTAAAGGTAAGTCTATTGTCACATAGCAACATTAACATTTTATTGTGTTTGAAGTTATTTGTCCATATCCTGCCTCGTCATCACCTCCCGTTTTCCTTTTGGAACACATATCTCCATCAGCAGTAAACCCTTCATGTGGTGTATATTGCAACACGCTCTCAGGCCTACAAATCAATGCTCACCATACCTTTACTTAGCTTCTGCAGCACTTCAAAGAAATGTCACGTGCTAGTTTGTGGAGCATTTTATGGTGCCCTCAGAGCACTGACTGGTCATATGGTTTATGCCCTCCTTATCTTCAGCCCTGAGAAATGGGAAGAAATGAGAAGATGAGGGGAGGAATAAATAATTTATTACAATAAATGCAGCCACTGAAACCCACTAAAATAGTTTCCTTGTATGAGTTTCCATGTAACAATTCCTACAGTTGTCACAGGGGCTTTGTGTGAACAAAAGGGTTGGTTTTAATGATCACAAATGGGAAGGAAGCAGGTCCATGGCACAATCTCTCTATTAGAAGCTCTTGATCTGAAGTCTGGGATGTTATAAGTTGGCACCAAAATAGAAACACTCAAGTGATAGAGGAATGGACAAACCGCAGGCCACCAGATAGGAAAAAATATGATACCCTAATGTGAGGCCCCACAGGCAGGAGAGAAGATCTGGACAATGTTACCAAAGAGAGGGAAAGAGAGAGGCAGAGAAAAGAATTACAAATATATATGCACAATATTATGACCAAAAACAGAGATAAGGGTGCTGCATTGTCATTTTATCTCTGTACCAAAGATATACCTGTTAGCTTAATTACTTCTATGATTCTGAAAACTTATGTACCCATCTGTTTTCTTACATATGCACTGCAATGCTTTATCAGTCCAATTCAAACCCAATAGCAGAGACTGCTATTGATGGGAAAATGCTTCTGTAGAGACAATGTATTGCTGTATCTAAATGTGTGCTGCTCTATTTACTGATTAACCTGTGCTCGTTATTGACTCCTCTCTTAACCTCATTCTATTAAATGCCACCTCATCATTTTTCTGGTAGCCAGATACCATCATTATGGGGACTTGGTTTTCCATTAGGCTATAGTAGAACTTAAAGTTGCTGATAGCACAGTGTAACCAATTTCTCCTCTTGATGGTGAAATGTTCATGACCACCATGCAACACAAGGTGTTAACTTCATACTTTGTTTGATGTTATATTGGCAGCCTCCCAGAAAATAGCTTATCTAGGTACTTGTATGGCACTCATCACTGCAGTATCTGCTGTCTTCCACAATTGAACTATTATTAATATATGTGCTTATCCACAGTCTCTGTGTTTGCAATGGAGTAATACCAGCCAAAATATCTCCTTCCCTCGTTGTGGGCTGCAGCCCTCCAAACCTGGCTGCTAAGATATCATTGCTGAAACACTTGATGATGCCAGTCTAAGCAGAGAAGTGCAAACTCCCTGTGATTCTCTACAGCACCTGTAAGCAAACCAGTGACTCAGTATATACAGCAATACCAGGACAGGAATGGTGGCAATCGGGGGCATTCAACTTCAGCACAAACAGAAATTGGATGTTTATTACATTGACATTGTATTGAGCAACCAAAGAATTATTTGCTGGGAAGCTGGCTTATAGAAAGTTTTGTGAGTAAGTCCAAATAATGCTCAATGAAAGACAGGTGGTGAAATACCAGGTACTTTTGATGATGAATCCCACCTGTGGTGGTTCTCTGCTCAGCTAAAGGCTATTTATGGACCAATGTAGGACGACAATGCTGCCTAAGAGCATAGATGGTAAAAATATTGACCAAAGACTGTGAAAGTACAAGTCAGCACTGGAACTAGCCCTTTCAACATCTGCTCAGTGTCAGCACAGCTGTCAACAGTGTCGGGTTTGAATACATTCCTCAAGAAGCCTATCTTCACTTAGGATGAGCTTCCAGTTACAGACAAAATTAGTGATACTGCAACATTCACAAAAGACAGCAGAAGGGGAAATATTACTTCACTAGGTTGATAAAACTTGAAAAGAAGGATCTTCCTTCAGTCATGACTTCTACTCAAACAATTTTGGGTTTTGTAGAAAAGGAAGTTCTGCAAAGACCACAGAGATCTCCCCAGAAAACATGAAATGGTTTATACAAAATTTAATTCAGGAAGAACTCTGAGAAAAAATATTTTGCTTTCATCACAGTTTTTACTTATTTCTCAGAAGACTTTGATAAAATGAGTTTATCTGGGATTTGGAACCTTATGGTTAAAACAATCCATAACAGAGTCCATGGTCCTTCACACAACAGAGAAAAGCCTGGAAGAATTGCATCTGATTTTTACAACAGCAAGTAGTGGTAAGCAACACTGCATAGCACGGTCTATGCTACTCATTTTGTTTTATGTTACAGCAGAGGACAAGACAACCTGCAAGCTTCGGATACAAGTTTGACTTGTAGGAAGACTGCCTGCCCTCTCCAGACAGAACATTAGGCCAAAGGTAGCCAAATAGAATATACCTTTCCGTATTTGTGGCAGTGCCCTGCTAGCCCATTCCAAACATCTCTCCTTCACAGACCAATTTGCTGCTTTATACTTAAGGAACTTCAAGACAGGTTTGAGGACAATGAGAGGCCAATCAACTCTTCAATAACTTTCTGAAAAACCACCAGTCTAAAGGAAAGCAAAGTACATGGTACATACCTTTGGAGGAACACATACTACTTCTGCAGCATGTTTCAGAAAAGATTCTTTATAGATAGGGAGTACTATCAAGGCCTGTGATAACAGCGATGGAAGTATGGGAATGTGCATCCAGATAATGAGGCTATCCTTTGGCAGGCTTACACCAGCTGAATGGAGTCAGCCTAGAAGAAAACTTTCCACAGGACTGAGAGCATCAAAGCTGTCACATTAGCCATGCTTCTGTGCAGGCATGAGAGAGTGCAATGTTCTGAGTGATGAAGCACATCAAGCTGACTAACAGCAAAGTCTTACTCTGTGCCAGCCACACATCCACCACAACACACACAAAGAAACCCACCTATGGCAGGTTCATTACATAGCCCTGTGGAAGGGGCAGGATGCATTTGTAGCCAACTAATCTACTGGGTGGTGCATGAGGAAAAGTGCATGTGGTCACCTGCCCATCCACCTGGCTTGTGCCCCTTACTCCCCAAGGGCACTATCTTTCTCAGCTTCTCTGTTAATTAACTTCTGGTAGAAACTGAAACTTCACTCAATGTGTTCAGTTCACTTATAACCTCAAACGTCTCTTTGGGTGGAAAAAAAAGAAGGGACTTTGATCTCTGAAAAGGTCATTATACTTTATAGCTTTAAACATGACATGCAACCTAGGAATGAATCTTTGAACAGGCTTTTTGTCCATGTTAACCACAGCTGTCATCTATTATTGTTAATAAAAGTTTATTAGTAATGTTTCACAATCATATCCTTGTAAACAAATAAAAAGGAACAAATCCAGGGTGTTTGGCTTGGGTTGTTTGGTTGTTGGGGTTTTTTTTCATAAAAAAATAAAGTTTCTCCAAACAATTGCATTAATTTTTGAGATTCTATAACATAGCATGTGTTTTAAAATCATGCAAGTTTTTCAGTAGCAGTCAGCACACATGTAATGAAGGAGACTAGAATAACTTCAAGTTTCACTATGTGCTACTGACACAGACTCACACGGGGAACAAAATCTGTAACGGATAACGAACTTCTGTTTCACGAACCTGGCCCACATCTTCCAAGTCATTCCTTAGCAAGTATGAAGTAAGCAGTAGAACAAACAGATCTTCAATGATCACCCATTTACTTTTTTCTATTGATTATGCCACATTTTTCAACTAAACTACTGGTAGCATATTGATTGGGAAAGACTAAAGTCACTAATCTGCTGACAAAAAGTGCTTACTTTGCACAGAGAGGTAGCTTCATAGCATATACTGATGCATCTTTACCCATGGGAAAAATTCTTCTTCCACAGTTCCAGACAACTCTCATTTAGTTTGATTCTATTAAATTTCTGGAGGAAGCTTCTCCCAGGGTCACCATGCTGCTGCATCAGTAGGTTACAGATGTTAGAGGGGTGAAAGGGGCATGGGAAGTAAGATTTGTAGCTGACGGCAGATAGAGTAAAAAGATAACTAACAAACTAGATACTGGAGCATCAGGCTTGTTTGATAAAGAAACGGCTGTCTCAAAGAAAACCAACTTGGGCTTTCCTAAGGAAAATTGTCCTTGATTATATAAGGAGATATGGTAAACATAGTGATAAAATCACCTGGTTTAGGCACTTTACAGAGTTGATTGGAAACACAGAACACATAATCTGTGACCTTCCCTAACTCACATGCAACCTAGGCATGCAACCAACCTCAGCGTGTCAAAAATTGGGAGCTCCGTGCATGGGCAGTCTCCAGACCAAGATAGCGTGTCCATAGGAGAGAGCACATAACAACAAGAAGGAACTATAAGCAAGACACTTAAAATATATGTTATGTCTGCTAGAAATCTCAAAAATCCCAAGGGGCTGGGATGGGGAGGATGTGGTTTTTATCATCTATCTCTCATGATTAACCTCAGTAGTGATACCTCTACAATAGAAACACGATTAATTTGCTTCAAGCTGCTAATGTTATAGCATTGTTATAACTTACTCAGTTTGCTGCTAAATCTCAGCTTTTGCACAGATTCCCATATTCAATGGCTATTCTGGGAGGCCCTGATCTGCTTGGAATAACTCTGAATGTTATCATGGGATGGGATCCCAAGAAATATTGAGATATATTCCCAACTGTGGCACAGACACTAATTGGTATCTGAAGCAAATAACAACTCCGACTTGATGTGACCAGGCAGATTTTAAATTGGTGATTGCCTTCAAACAAGGGAAGGATTTTGCGTTCCATCAGCAAGGGGTGTGGTTTCCCATTTTCAAAATAGAGAGCAAGAGAATAAAAATCTATTTTTAATTAATTATTTATCTAAAGAATGTGTTCCCTCCTTCTGCAAGAGCAATGCTCAAGAACAAGTTCAATTGCTCAAGTTCACTTAACAGAGGTGTTTGCAACTTTTAAGTGCAGACGGTTCTCTTCTACTAGTACAGTGTACAAATGTGCAATGTGTGTTATGTTAGTTACTTGTCAGCACAGAGTCAAAAGAATGTAAAAATACCCACTTGCATTATAAGTTCTCTCATATGCAAATTCAACTGCTTGTTCAAATATTTGTGAGAACCATGACCTTGCCAAAAAGTGGAAAGAGGCAAACTCAAAGGCTGGTCAAAGAAAATTAATAGGAACTTTCAAAGAAAAATGCACTATTTCCCCGCTTGTAATGTTCACAGAGTTTCATCTGTTAACTAATGCTAGTAAAGCGATTAGAAGTTTAAAAGCCTCACATTAAGTAAGAGATGGGCACAAATGAAAGCTCTCGAAGGGAACAACCTAAAATTCTCTAATGAATTCAAATCTATTTGGCAGCATGGGTTTATCTTTGATTTAATGGCTAAGGAACAAATATTTGTCTGGGAGAACATGAACAAACTGCTTCCCGAACATAAAACAGAATCCCTTTGAGATTTTGGGCCACACAGTTTTGTTCTTCCTTAATGGACTCCAGTAATCTGAGAAATTACATTTTATCTCATAAGTAAGATAGAAAGAAGGATGCTTCCAACACACTGAAGTATGCTAAGTTTTAGGGTTTGGTTTGGTTTTACTTTTTTTTTCCTTTTTTACAGTATAAATTTTTATTGACATCATATCCATAAATCTTACGCAAATGAAACCATTTGGTTGAGGAAGACAGAACACTTCCAAGCTACTTTCAATTTACAAATTAATCTTAGGGGGGCCTAGTCTCACTTGTCTTTTTATCACATCTGAGTTCCTCTTTAAAAATTATTCCAGCTACTGGTTAATAGCCTTTCATCCTCATTAATTGTTCTTTCTACCCTCTTTAAAAACTGAACCTTGCTAGTAGTAATAGATACTAAATTCCTTTTAAGTTAATTATGCTTTGTCAAATAAATGTCACCTTATAACACCATTTTGTAGTTTCACATAGCTTGTTATTAACAATATGTAGGCAAATATTGGAGGAGTCTGAGCCTAAAGGGACCTGAATGTCTGAGGAGATAGAGATTGACATCCCTTTAATCAAAATCCTGTCTTCTATATTTTCAGATAGGAGACTGGATATCAATATCCAACATATTCTTCATTAATACCAGTATGTTGGACAAAAGATGTTCTCATGAAGTCAGCATAACACACTGATTTCAGTACAGTGGGTGAAGCGGGCTGCTTGTGTATGATGTTGAAAAATCCACTGATGATACGGTAAAGAAATTAGTAGAAAACACAAAGAAAATGCTAACATTTATCTGGATAGAAGCATTTATTTAGTTTTACATTTTGCCTTGTGGTGATGTTCAATTTGTTTTCTATACAGCATTTGTATTTTCTTTTATATCTTAGTTGGCATTGGATTGTTGGGTTCCCCCGCCCCTTTATTCCTGTGTTTAATATTTTAGTTCTTCCACTTCCTGCTTAGTTATAGAGTTCAGCTGATTTACGGTTCTGTTTTTATTGTTTGTTTGTATAATTTGGTTGAGGTGTAGATAGCTGTCTGTTTTTATTGGTTCATTAAATTGGTCGTTCCCATGGTAACTTTTTAGTGCATTTTTTCCTGAGGTTTGAAGGATGCTTTAAGGCTTTTCTGTGGTGGTCTGGTAATCTTCATCAGACTGCAACATGTCTTTACATCTTCCTCCATGTTTTGACTGTCTTAGTTTCTTAACTCTTTGCTGCTTACGTGGATCTGGTGGCCTCCCGTATTGCAATTTCTATACAAGCATTTAAATGAAAGTGATGGAACACAGGATATAAAGTCCATACAGCAAAAATAGATACATGATTTAAACAGTCTATGCATAGGTGTAAGGAAATATATTCCTTTTCAATCTTGACTTGTTCTGTCAGGAGCATCTCCTCTCTTATGCATGGAAGTACGTATAATGGTCCCAATACGTGCTGAGCTTTATTCTGCTTTGAATGTCCCAGCCCTTTTACAACACACAAGCAGCAGAAGGACAAATTAAAAGACAGCCTGCCAGCCCAAAAAGAATTTCTCAAGATCTTCCCCAAAAATTCATAAAAGTAATAGTGGTAACTCTAGATCACCTGTCCCACACAGGACAAGGGACCAAATTTCTTGACCACTGCTGCACTCCACTTGATTCACAGCAATGGCCAGTGAGGTCCTGAAGCTGCTCTGCTTTCTTGCGAGAGCTGGGTACATCTGAGGACAGACTTCAGAGGGGTCCAAAACTGGATCAGAGCTACTCTTGTCCCTTCTGTTTCCTGCCCAAGTACAGCTGAGTTAAAGCACAGCATCAAATTCACTGTGTAACAAAGTGACCTGAGACCATATATTAAAAACCTCTGCCACAGAGCTCCCATCTGAGACATGAGAACAGTGGAACTGTCCATAATTTGAAGCTGTGTTTTGGAAACCAATTTGCTAGTTTTGTTAAAAACACACATTGCCTAACAGTGCAAAAGCTGCACATACACCTTACAGAAAGTATATCAAGTAGGAAAAAAGGCACAGTACTGATAAATCCTGATTACATGCAGCACATCCATATCCTGGTATGGCTCAGTGCCAGAGAGAGGCAATTGTTCAGCATGTTCTGCTAAACAGAAAAATGAAGCTCTGCTGCGCCATATATGAAAATTTGTTTTTCTGACTACTGGAATCATATGCATGTTCACATTTATTTAGAAAACCCAGATTATTCTTCTGGCTTTTTCTTATGAAATTCAACTTGCTATCTGCTGGGCTCAAGTTTTCAAGTAATTTCTCCCCAATGTCCCCACAGTTTCTTTTCTTTTGTAATGTTTACCCTTTAAACAGCCTTGTAGACTAAGCAATTCTTTGTGTAGAATGATTACTTAAAAAAAAAAAAAACAACCCAACTATAAATCTATAAAATACTCTTACAATAGGCTAGACTTCTCCACTAAAATCTATAAGATTTTTCTGTAATTGTTCAAATAACCCTCAAAAATAGTACTGACTGAAAGTTTGACATTTTGTTTTGTAAGGGCAACTTTGTTATCATAATTCTTCACATCCATTTCTACTGAAGAATATGCACAAAAGGAAAAGATCTAAATGCACAATGCAGATCTTTATTTTAAGAATATGCAAAAGTTGAGAGGGCTAAAGATATATATGACCAGATGGCAGAAGTTCAGAGCTTTTTGCACTCCTGACGATGAGAAATCATTTGAACTCCTGGGGAAGTATGCAAACCAGTTGCTAAAAGTGCAATTATGGAAACAATTAATAATGGGAACAATGATGTGTATCATCATTTTTCCAAAGTGTCAGGAAGGAAGCAGCTTTGAGATCTGATTCGGGCCATCTGCGACTCAAGCAAACCTCAATCAGTTAACACTGTTCATAGTTGGAAGATACTATTTACAATGCAAGGAACTACAGGTGGATTTAAGAGATTTAAATTAGTGAAGTCTGAGAATTCTGCAGCAGCTTTGTAATAAAAAGGAAAGCATGCAGAAACAATTCTGCCAGGGAGTAAGCCCACCTAATCCTGTGGTTTTGTGCGTGTGGCTTGGTAGATTGAGCAGAGATTGCTTTAGATTAGGCCTATTCTTTTTGCCTGATCTTTTCTTTGGTAGAGATGGATTATGGTAGCACATTTGCCTTTGTAAAACCTCATCCTGAAGCCTGTGCTAATTTTGGATGGTATTTATTTGGATTGTTTTGGAAGACTACTATTAAATTTAACAGAGGATGATACCCTCGCCTAAAAATTTTGTAGTTTGTTTTTCTCTATCATCCCATAGTAAAAGCAATTCTGTGTTACAGTCTACAGAGCAGAGCGTTATAATTATGGCCGCGTTATAATTATGGCCAGTAAATTATACAGGCTTTTGGATGAGATAATCCTATTAGGTTTCCATAGTACAGCATTGATTTCATTCTTGCTACCATTCTGTAGGATGTTTCCACAGGGAAAATTTGAGCTAAAGCAGAATCTCTACTATCTTCCTCTTGGCCTCCAGCTACTACAGAGCATAACAATTATAAACTGATAAATCACTTGAATGGCTACGACATCTTCCATTGACTAGGAGGGCAGTGGTACGTACATACATGCTCTTGCCAACATTAAATAATGTCAACTGAATTAAGTAAATGATGATTTAGCCTCACCTAAGCTTTTAAGGGCAAATTTTTTTCTCTCTAATAGGGATGATAGTTGTACTTCCTATATTCAGATCTTGTTACACTTTAAAAGTCCAGTTTATGAGTTTGCTGATTTCACTAGGCATTTTGCCCATGCTGAAAGAGCAGGATATTGGAGCTGAGTCCTGCCATATAGATTTAGGAGGAGGAAAAGGTATAGTGAGTTTGAAAACTCTTCAATTCCCACTAACGTGTGGACAAGAACAAGTTTCACATGGCACAGATACACAAGTGTGCTGTATTCCAGAAATTTTTACATTCTACGAAGTTATAAATAATTTCCAACCTTTGGATGTATCAATCTTCTTGTGTCCCCGTCATTGTGTTCCTCCCCCCCACCCCCCCAAAAAAATCGACAGTGCTCCAATAACTGATAGGCAGTCTGAGTGGCATAACTGTATTTGTTTAACTAGCAGCCTTTGACCCAAAGAGCAGTTCTCACTCCTGCCAACACAGTTGCAATAATATTTGTAGAGGCTCACTAAAATATCTGGAGTTTGGTTGTTCTTTTTCTTCTTTGAGAAGGGGAGAAAAGGCAAAATGGTGTAGGCTGGGAATGCAGCAATGGTCAGGATGAACACAAGTACTTGCTAGACTTGGACTAACTATGCAAACAATTGTTTGCTTCCCGACAAAGATGGTGTCAGTTCCGTTTGCCAACATGCACTGCAGCTATATGTAACCACTGAAAAAACCACACACACATTCAAGGTCTGTCACTTTTGGCACAGGAACTAGAATAACCGTATAATCCCAATGTAAAAAAAAACATGCAGTAGGTGGTCTTTTTTTGCTCATCCCCTGCACCCCCACCCCCCCCCACCCCCACCCCCCGCCCCGCGCAATTGACAGTGACAGTATCTGCTCAGCAGACTGCCAAGGACAACAGCATCACTCCACTTAGTCCACCCTTTAGCCTTGTTTTAATTTTGTATTTGCCCCTGTCTGATTCTAACTGTGCTAAGAGCACAAGTTTAACTATATATAGGAACCCTGATATATTCATTACAGCTGTAAAATGACATTGTAGAAAAAAAGGAAAGATGAAACACAGGGTACAGCAGATGGAAGAAAGAAGAAAATGTCGTTCATGCTTCATCCATGAAGAGAGCTAAATTAAGCAAAGAATTTCATTTTCAGAAGGCATTTTTTAATAACATCATTATCATGCAGGTCTGCTCAAGAATTATAACTTCATAATGAAAAGAATGCAGAATGGACTTTGAAGCATCTGATTTTCCATGGTGGTGAGAAGAAGCAAGCCTGTTTTTCACTGTATGTTCACTCAGTGGCTAAATTCAAAGTGGTCTCATTGCTCTTTTCTGTACTGCCTGTACATTATTGGCCATGACTCATTAACTAATGTCACTGTCACTAGTTGCTTCCAGTTTTGCCTTCCAGTTAGACTGGGAAGCCCACTTGACTTTATCACAAGAAGCAAACGAGAAAGAAACTGTCACTGTATGTTTGAGAATATCAGCATATCTTACTCTTTAGGTACCAAAATATAAACCTTTGCTTGGGAATGCAGTCATGCAGCCAAGTATCTTTTGTCTTGATGACAAAATATGTCCTAATTTGAAGGCAAAGAGACATCTTTACCTCAAAATCATTTAAATCAGCGCTTAGAGAACGCACTTTTTTCTTTGTCATACACACTCTAGATGTATTCTTTTCTCCTGCCCCCAAATTACCTTCATTCATTTTTAAATGTTAAAATTGTATGCAGAATAAGTATATTTTTCCTACAAATTATGCCCTGACAACCATCTGATTTCTGGATGGGGAAGGGGGGTGCTGAGACATCTGGAGAAACGGGAGAGAACAGTATTTCAACTCTAAAAGATTTCTAGATAATTTAAAATGTATTCCTCAATGATTATATCTATATTCCTCATATGATTATACCTATATTCTTTATGATTTCATATTGTTACTCCTTACTGAATTCTGAAAACAACTCTTTAGCTGGGAAAGACTAAAACCCACCAACTTTCAGTGATATTTATCAGGAAGAGCTATATTCAGCTTCACCTTAAGCAGAGAATACTTACTAGACTTTCATTTAAGTACAACAGATCAGCCCCTCTCTCCTCCCCAAACCGGTACCCATCTTCTTTTCCTGTTCCCGTACATATTTCTGTCGCACACACAGTTTCTTGCTCTCATAGGAAAGAAACTAAAATGCATACCGCACAGAAACAGAATAAACAAAAGACAAGTCCACAAGAGAAAGCCACTAGGACACTGGTTAAAATATTTTCCCATGAATCTAAAAAAGATAACAGGCACTTGCTTATATGTCTCCTTTCATCCCTGAAAGCTTTAAAGTTAATTCATGGTTTCATAACTACAATAAAGTAACCATGCAGAGATTAAAATCAGGGCCACTTTTTATTTGGATATCAACAGTATGAATCCCACCCAGGTCTTTCTAAAAGCAGCCTTGGCTGACACTCCAAAATGCTTCCTCAAGTTCAACTTCAGCCAAATAAGAAGTGGTCTGGAAAGGATTCATCCTTTTAGTGTACACAGAAGATTCTCGTCTTAGATCTATAAACCAAGTCTTTAAATTCCATTGTAATTACTTTGCAGTCATAAATAGAACAGACACTATTTGTGGCATCCCAGCTGTTTTTTTTAGACAAGGTGCACACATCTTCAAACAGAGCGTTCAAGAAATAAGTGGGGACAGTGACAGAGACCTGAATATGATAATATATGAATTCTCAAAAAGCAAGCAAGAAAAAAAAAAAAAAACAAAAGGACTTTTTTTTTAACATGCAGTAATAGCAAAAAAAATAATTTTCTGTATTGAGGAACATTTGCTCAGAAGCTGGATTCCCACCTCAAATGTTTCTGTTTTCAAGGAAGACGGGGTTGGTGCAAATAAAAGTTCTTCTATAGCAAAGTGCTTTAAATCATTTCACTCTTAAGACATGATGACTTAATAACAGTCTTACACAAATAACCGAACTCTTCACTCTGAATTTAAGAGTCAAAACCAAAACACTATTTTCCCCAAGAGACACATTTTTGGAGAGACAGTCACAGAAATTTAAGACTATGGCTAGGGTTAATGCTTGTTAAAGATTTTACTAAAGATTACAAGTCATTCACAATCCTTCTGATATCTATAAATGCCTAGCTTCCATGGAGGCATATGGCCACAAGTCCCTCCATTTTAAGATGGGATAAAATTATTTCCATAGAGGTTGTCTGTAGGGGTTCCATGACACACAGCATTTGCTGGCTTTTCTGCTGAATGGCAAATGATATTTGACCATCAGCAAAACAGCCAACAGTGCAGATTTCTGTTTATAATCTTAGTATAAAATGAACATTCAATAGGTCTTTTAACATGCCCAATTCTTGCACTGATTTTTAAATCCTTAGAGAAACGTACCCCAGAAGTTTCATATACTCAGCACTAAAACATCACTGACAAACATGGATTATTACAGCATACAGCCGTTCTTGGTAACATAATCTAGTTCAGTATCTGATCTCCAACAATGGTCTTAAGTAAACTTTGAGGAAGGAGTGACAACTGAGTAAGTATATATGATATCCCTCTCACTGCCTCCAGTGGTAACTCTTAACACAAAAAGTACTACATCAACATAAGCTAACTCTGTATTGTTATTACCCATCATTGCAATGGTAGACCACAAATGAACAGGAATTTTAGAAGAACTAATTTTCTAGCAGAGAAGAATGCAGTCAAACTGATTGGTAGAATATATTCTGAGCTAAGGAAAAAAAAGGAAATGCAGGAATTGTCTAAAAAAAGTTTACTGGTATACAGGATAGCAATATGCATGGTCTATAGAAAACACCAACCACAAGGGAAGACTGAAAGAACTGGAGCTCTATCGAGCAAAGTAAAACAGGAGAGACATTATATCATTTTTAAGCTACAAAAAAAAAAACCAAAAACCAAAACCTACTGCAAAGGGCAAGCTAACAATCTGCTTCCCATATCCACAGTGACAAGAAGTGATGGGCTTAACAGCAGAAAATAAGTTTTTTAAACATTAGTAAAAAATACCCAAGAGTAAGGGTAGTGAAGCTCTGTAATAGATTGCCTGGAGGCCTTAAAGAATAACTGTAAAGTTTTGGAACAGGTTAGACAAACATCTGTCAGGATTAGCTCATGCTGCCTTGGGGCAAGGTGATGAACTAGGTGATCTCTTGCGCTCCCTTTTAACCCTAAAATCCTGTAATTATTAGCAAAAAGCCCCACATTTCCACGGTAAGAACCAGAGAACATCTTGGTTCACTAGCAAACCAAAGACAGTGATTAAAAAAAGCAATGGTTTACCACTGGATGACGATGGTAATGTTTTAATAATGCTGCAAAGAAATTCAGATGTTTCAACACATATTTGTGTTCTTCAATCTGAAAGAAGAGAGATCTGCTTTTATTATGCTTTCAGGTTTCTTGTGTATGCAAGTAAAATCCTAAGTTCCTCAGGGAGAAAGAGATAGGAAGAGAGTCATACTCTAAACCTCATTTTCTTTATAATGGAGGCTAAAAACTAATTAAAGAAGCATTTCCATGAAGTGTGGAAGACCTATAAGGAGGGGGGCATGCTACATCTGATGAGACACAGTTCTTTAAGGGCAGATCTTCACTGTGTAAAGTAGCATTGTGCAAACACCATGCTATGAACCACATGAGATCTATATCCAGAAGCTGTACAATTGCATTGTCATGGGTCAAGAATCAGGTATTTTCACTGCAGAAACTGCATCACACTAGCTAACCAGGCAGGAGAATCGAGATGGTGTTTCTGGGTGGCATCACACTGCATCTGGTGTGCACACCAGCCTAAATCAGTGCCGGCCTAGGATTCCCTCTACTCTCAACTCTACTGAGGTAAGAAAAAAAAAGTGACAGAAGGAGGCTTACATCACATTTGCTATTCCCAGGTAAGTATTTTTCAGCCTTGTTATACATGTTCAATTTCAGATCATCATTAAATAGTATTGGAGTTAAGGAATGACTTGACAAAGTCTTGTGCAAAGTCCAGACTTCAGTTCCTACTAAATTTTTTTTTTTTCTATAAAGTGGAATAGTTCCACCCAAGGAAAGCCAAGGGTATAACAGTGTGAGGACTCACCTGATACCTCACAGAGGCGAGATTTGAACTTACCCTATTCTAGTCACTTAGCTCTCATGCTGCACCAGCTACCTTTCTATTCAACTAGCTATTTCTCTCAGATCAAAACCTGAGATGCCCTCACAGAGAGGAAGAACATTTTCCAGCTCAGCATCGTTTGAAATGTATGCTTATGTTAAGAGCAGCTTTGAAAAAATCAGCATTTTTAAGTCAGTTTCATACACGATTATTTTTGTCACATTTCACAAAATCTCTGGTTTGGTTCCCTTTCCATGCAAAATAAAAATAACACCTGTGAGGGTGCACTTTGGAGTCTCTAACAACTGCTGGCTAGACTGGCAGACCTGCTGCCGTTCTTCCTTACAGTGCCCCTGTGAAAATGCCCTGCCAGTGTTCAAAGGCATTCCAGGGTGGGTGATAATGAAAAGCAGCAAAGCCTACTCCAGCTCCTCATCCTCCAGGAAGAAGAGCAGTTACAATAAGCGAGAGAGACAGAGGACTTGTGCCAACCCAAAGGAACAGCAGGGAACTCAAGAGAAACACAGAAACATGGTTTGTAGTTTTTGTGTTTTGTCTTCTCTTCCCTCTCCAGCCCCGCCCCCCCCCCCAAGTTTATTGCTTGTAAAACTGCATAAAAAGAACACAGCTGAAGATTGCAGGCCAATTAGTGTCCATTTGGATTAGCCCAGAACCCCTGCAAACCTACCCTAAAGAGTCCCCAAATAATTTATTTTCCTTCTCATTCTCCTCTAAGCCTGCACCGCTGCTTCTCAGGGGAAATATGGGAAGTGGTTAACTCAGGACGAATGCTTGCACAGACCATGTGCCTTTCCAGAATCAGTAGAATAAAATGATATTGGACACAACCCCTATTTTAAATCTATATAATCAAATACTCATGTTTACAAATGCTACCTATGTATTGATAATACTACTTAAGAGCATACAGTTGCTTTTTTATTTATTCTATTTTGCAAAAATATTTTAAAAGGCTGCTGTCTATGTGAAAAACACAGCACCAGCGGCTGGGCTCCAGCACTGTATCAGATTTGCTGGAGGAACAAAGACCTATCGTCACCTTAGAATACAAGGGACAGCCTCCTGAAATGCAGGTAGTCCTCCCAAAATGTCATCACATTAACCCTCGACCAACTGTTCGGAGCTATGATGTGAACACAAACAGGGGAGGCTCACATTTTTGTCTCATGCCTGTGCTAAGGCCTCCCTAAATTGAAAACACAGCTGGTTAGTGTGCAACTTTCACCAACTGACAAGGCTGGCATCCTTGGATGTAACAGAGAAATTTAATGAGGTTTCAATATGTCATGCTAATAGAGCTAAATCAGAGCTACTATGACTGTCAATGACGTTACCCTACTAACTTCTCACCCTGGACATATAAATGGCTCCTGAAGAACATGACTTATCTGAGCATTAAATTGAACCGGGTTTAAATAGCATAATTAAAGATAATATGAATCTACTCATGTTAAATATGCTGAAAGACTTCAGACACTAGAATAAATACAGTCTAATCTCTGGGGAAGGATTAGTGTGATAAAGATGACTACAGTTCCACTGTTTAATTTTGTCGTGTAGATGCTCCCTGTAGACACTGCAGAGAGATAATTTTTCTAAAATAGAAAATCAAGTTCTCTTTCTGAAGGCATGCAAATCCAAAGCTTAAGAAAACAAAATGTTATTCAACCTTGTAAAAACAGAAGGCTAAAACTGCCAAATGTAAAATGGTATTGAATAGCATTCACACTCATCCAGTTTAATGAGGTTTTGGACTCTTGATGCCAACTCTGGTGCCTGGGGTGGCAATACACAACCTATGCACTGATTTATTAAATCATAAACTATAACTTCTGTAATGTGTTTACTATAGGTAAATGGTTGTAGCTTTTTGAATTATGTACATTAAAAACACAGTAACACAAAGACTTCTTTACACCAGTAAGCAGTCATGTGTGCTAAGATGGCTCAAAAGCCATCAGAATAAAGAATATATAACTTGATATAGTAAGATTTTAAAAATTTATTCAAGTCAGATCAGAGTATTTTATTAATGGTTCTGAGAAAATGAGACTTCTTCTGTCAAATATTTAGTAATACCAACTACTAAACTAAATAATTGCTGAGACTTACCATGAGAAAAATCACCAGATGGTAAACTGACAAGCTTTCTAAAGAAAATTCACATAAATATACCCCAAGCATACCAATCTTTATTGGATTTGCCATACATTTTGTATGTATGTATTGCCATACAAATACGGCCCTACTTACACTGAATTTAGTAAAGGGATAAACTTATCTTACAGGTCACCAAAGAGCTGCTGGGTAGTGATGCACGTATGCAACACACAACATTCTGGAATAGGATTTATACTGCTGAAAATACAAACTAATCCTTAATAAATTTCTCCAGGTGTGTAATTAGGGCAGTAAGAAATCTGAATTTATACAAAAATATGACTGAAATATTTACAATGGTGTTAAAAAAAATCCTATGCCTAGATTACTAATTCTTCCTGTCTGATTCTGCACTTCTGTAGTCAATCAAATCAGAACTGAGACTTACAGGAATGCAGAAATACCAAGATTCAGCAAGGGATTAATGTATTTATTTGTTTTGACTATAAACAGCACTCTATACTGATGATGCTGAAACATCCAAACCCAAACTCATTCCCCAAACATACAAGAAATGGCTGAAACTGGACAAACATCAAGCTGTAAAATTTTAGTTCAGCAGTCTTTATTTCTGAGAAATCATTCCATGAACTTGCGAGGTTTTTATAAAACTTTAACTTCAGACAGCCACTGTCATAATATTGTAGCTACATTATGCTAAAACATACTGTGCTATGTGAAAAAATTGAATGGTTTACATCTCATTAGAGGAAAAAAGTAATCCTGACTTAAGTCACAAAGCTGAATGGAGACAATAGCAACAAGCCAAAATGCTGGTATAGGTACAGAATTTACACTGGTTACATAAATGACGTGGAGAATAGTCTTCGTATTCTGCTCTACCAAAGAATCACTAAAATGTAATTAACAAGACCTATTTCATCATACCTTACTCCAAGAAATAATGAAAATGCTGACAGATACCAGTGACACCAAATATTAGTATTCTATTTATATACAAACTATGCATATTGCAATGTAGTCAAACTCATACATCAAATATTATTTACTGTTTTCATTATTGACAGATCTGACTGTTTCTTTTCACATTATACTGACCTTATGTGACATTTAATCTATAATATACATCGTATACAACTTATACAAGGAAAGAAAAACATTCCCCAGCATTTTTTTTTCTAGAGAACAATACAATTTTATAAAAAGAAAACTGGTGGGGAGATTACCAGAAATTCTATCCTATTTTTTCCTGCATGAGGGAATTGGAAAATTTTTGGTATTGTCATGAGGTCACCGGAAATACTGCAGTGGTGAATATGAATAAGTCTTCATTAGGTGACTGCTGCTTTGTGGTCATTACTTGGGAATGGTTCTGGATTATCATGTTATTTTTATTGGCTCTAATTTAAAGATACCTTCTTCAGCTGGTGGAAAAATAATGCTCCTTCTTTAGTTCTAAGAACAGCAGCCTAAGGCTGGAATGCTCTAAAGAAACCCAAGCTTTTGTAAAATGATGTCATATGCCAACTGTGCCAGGCAAATGTGTAGTAATAGCTAAAGCATTCTATAATTAAAACAAGTCCCTTGTTAAAAGAGACTGAAAGTGATCAAAGCTCTTTTGTCTGTTCAGACACTTGATGTGAAAAGACTTTTGCTTACAGTGAAGATGGTGCTGTGGTTTCTGTCTCCATCTTAAGTGGCAAAAGAGTGCCTCCTGAACTATGCCTATTTGCAAAGAAACTAATAAAAGTAATACAGCAAAATGAGTGCAACAAAAGGAACATTCATCATAAAATAGACAGGTATTTCTTGCCCCTGTCAGACATGGGGTGGACCCTTAAATATCTGAAACTATTATTTAATAGGGACAACGCAATAAAGCAAAGGTATTTCAATAGTACTGCCAACAAACAAATTGTCCACTCAGGCTAAAGGGACCATTTGATACCAGTAGTCACTTGATCACAGCATGTGGCCATGACACTTCTTTTACACTATTGTGTTTCCAAAACATTTCATATTTACCGAGAAACATTACATGTGAGGAAATACTTTGAAAATAAACTATTTCATTGATTGAAACGCATTCCTCACCTTGCCTCTGACCTTGTACCTGCTCTATGCCCTAAATTGCCTTAAAGGGTGGCAGGGCTATCCAAATGCACCATTTCTAAGGAAAAATAATGTGTCATCTAAATACACATCAATACAATTTTTATACGCCACATTAGTTCTTACTTCTTGGACCTGCAGAGGTACAAATATAACAAGAGGCAGACAGTTCTAACAATAACCCCAGCCATATTTGCGAGACACATATCTGGAAATTTTAAATTGAAGTCTCTTCTCCTAACATTTCCTTTACATTCTTAGCAACAAAAATCAATCATTACTGAACCCGCAGTATTCAGCACACTTTTTAAAAGTTCCAGTTACCTAATCCAGAGCGGCAGGGGACAAGGTTGTGTATCAACATGAAAAGGGAAGTTACAATCCAATTCAGAATAATGGTTTGAAAGGAACTGGTTAATGCTAAAATCTATCCTGGGCATTTGCCACCATGGAACTGAAGCTCCAGCACAGAAAGATATGAACATAAACCTACTTCTTCCCACCACATAGTATCAGGTCAAAAATAAGTAAGTCTGAGACAAGCCATTGAGCAAGTGAGGAGACTGCGAGCCCACACTCAATAATATGTTCAATATGCAAGCACTTCATTCCTTGCAAAAGTTGGTACCCTCTTCCAAAGCTGGATTTGGAAATCTTTGTCTTGCTAGTGTCTAACTAATTCTTGGACAGTTCACAGTTTTGCTGCAACAGCCAAACTTTTGCCATTTTTCTCATCAAATGCCCAATGAAAATGCAATAGTAAGCCAATATAAACACTGCATTTCTAATACACAACTTTAACCCTGACAAATTAACATCATAAAGTGATTTTTACTACAAAACATAACAAAGGTAATTTCAGGTACAGGGCTTTAGCTCCAATACTCTAATTAAAAGAACAATGTAAAACATGGGATGTTATGTAAAATAGTATGTTCCACTCTTTCTGACCCAAATAACATTTTAGTTTGGGTTGACTTCTGTAGTAAAGCTGAGTCAAGTGTTCCATTATAATTTTAAAAGACTTCAGTCACATTCTCCCTAAGGGAAAGAAAACAACTGATTCATGAATTGTGAACAAGAATTTCCCAGATTAAAAAAAACCTTCCAAATTGATCTACTTATGGTCCATCTGCAAATTGTAAATCATTCAAGGTAAAAAACACAATGTAGATCTTCAGAATTCTTTTTCTTTGACCTATCTATACTATATACCCTTTCCCATTATAAATTACCCGCAATCACCTAAGACTTCATTTCTTCATTCAAAACCATTCTTTTTTTCTGATATTCAATGCTATACATAAATAGACTGTACTCTTTCAAATACCTTTTTATATCTCCTCTCCTAGCCTACATTCTGCTTTGGAAAAAAACAACCAACCAACCAACCAACAAGCCACACACAGGAAAATATCAAACCATGTTATACGGACAAGCCTTCTGAAAACAGACCAGTTCAGGTGTTTCTAGACATACCATGTTTTTCCAGATGTTTTGTGACCACTAATGCAATTTACTCTAGGAAGAAATTTGACCTGTCTCTAAAATGCTTCATCACTAAAGGCAAGTATAATGATACCTGACTTCCTGGAACTGTTTCGAAAAGTTTTCATATTACTTTTTTCCTATACCTTTTTTAAGCAGGGTTAATGCTCATTCCTTGTAGCTCTAAAAAAAAGTCTTATTTCTAGCCAAGAAATGTTAAACACCTCCATTAGTGGATTACTAAACTCTTAAGTCTTTCTTTGCAATTCCTAATGTAATGTCATTTGATTGAGCTAGGGTTTATTTCTATCATCTCTTCTTACATTCATCATATGGACGAGATGGGGCATGCAGCTGCACAGTTGTCTTCCTGCCATGCAACCTGTTGTACTGCAAAGTTGTAAGTGGGAAGAATGATCACGAGGACTTGGTAGCTGTGCATCTTCAACCAGCTGGATTTGAGAGGGAGCAAAGTATGTCTTCACGTAGTGGTCTCAGTTCCAATTTTAGCATATATAATGATAGCCTTTACCCAATGATCTTTTAGGAAAACCAGATATAATCCAGTCAGATTAATATGAAATCAATAGTTCTCATAGTATGATGTATGAGATTTTACTAATGGTATTCTTAGAAGGCTGTAACAAAGAAAATCTGTAGCCAGAATCATGCTAAACAAGCTACACAATGGAAATATTAAATCAAAGTGCTTTCTAAAGAAGCAAAAGAAGTAGTTTCATCTCTCCATATATGTTGTCCCAGGGAACCTTGATCTCACAGAATAAAAATTCCAGAGCCATTAAAAAAAAAAATTAAAAAAAAAATGGGCAAGCTAGATTCTAGTTCTGGGTGGCACTGGAAAAAACAAAAGGGGAGAATATTTCTTACCAAACGACGGTGGGGAGCTTGCCTAAATCTGAAAGATCCCCGAAGGACTGTGAGACAGGACAACTACACCCCTGCAACCTCTACCAGTTCAGAATTTCTAAATGTCACTTCTATAAAGATCATTTGAACATCCCAATCATTGTCCTACTCTCAAGACACCCAACAAGAGCCTTTCCTCTCTTTTGTCTAAACTCGCTATGAAACAATTGGAAATGAAATAAAAGCAGTTTATCTACCCATTATAATTGATACTTGGGTTCCAAGTTCATGCCTCTCTTTGAAATGCCTGCATACTTGCCACCTCCCTACCAAAAATATCATGATGATACAATGGAAAGTTGATACAATAATAATAAAGCATTAAAAAAATGCCTTTAGGAAATGACTTCAGTACTGATGAATGAAATCCATAAATAAATGTTAATCCCATTACACAACATGGTGAATTCCCAGCAATGTTGCATTTGGTGCCGAAGAAGAAACAATCCAAGCATTATCAAGAACTAACGTAATTCAGCATAAGTAAAGATGCTCCGGGCTAATTTTTTATACTGTACTAACTTCATTCAGCACGCTACTCCAGTTTGTTACCAGCTAAGTTTATAGACAAACCACTATTTCAACATGTCCACCAATTATTATTGTCTTCTTATAGTCATTGAAACCTCATCTATTCCTGAAAACACAGGAAAGACAGTGCCTTTTCGCCATAGGAAAAAGCTACAAAGGTAAAAAACACGTTATTGCTACATCTGCCAGTAAGGAACAAAAGCTACCTGCTACACTAAGTCTTGCATGATGAGTGTCCATTCCTTCTTTCCCCACCACAGTTTTTATGTTTATTTCTAAAGTACTTATATTGTAGTAATGAGTAGAATTAAACACCAAGAAGTGACTTGATCTTACAGTGGTAAAAGAAGCTAACCCCCCCCATGGAAGCTGTTGTAAAAGCACAAGCTAGTAATTGAATTTCCTGGGAGCTGTATTGGTTCACCTCTGCATTTCTGCTAACCAAAGAGACATTTTCATGTTGACGGCTCACCAGAATTTTAACTGTCATGTTTTAACCCAGTGTGGCAGGGATAGTCTTGCTCCCTAGAGCTGTCCTGGTGCCTAGCTCAATAGGATACTGATCCATGACTCTGGCTCCTAGAAACTGTGATACACAAGTAATAAATAGCAATAAAAAAAAAATCGGATGATCCAAAACACCAGCTCACATCAGTGCCCTGTGTCTACTAACATTTCTACATTTTCTACCACCAGTAGAGCTGAAATTGAGCCAGTAATTGTGGGAAATTTTAGGAAAGTATGTCAAACGTAGACAAGATAATAGCGTCTGTCGCCCTTTTAAATTTTTTTTTTTAAATAGCATTGTGGGGTGCCATTTTCATTGTCTATCAATGATTTCCAGATTGTTTACTCAGTTCACAAATGAAAATTAAAAGGATTTTGAAAGCAAGTGGTTAGGAAAAGTTACGGAAAACTGGAAAAGTACCAGAGGATTTCTTTAAAATGTAAGTAATATCAAGCTTCAAAATACAAAACTGGAGTAATCCTGACAATAAATATTCAATAAATTTATGAAAATAATCCAAAACACTATGACAATTCCCATTGTCTTGTAAAACAATAAGCAGCCACCCAAGAAGCAAGCCAAAATAGTTTGTTTTGTAGCTGTAGGACCTTTTGTGCTATCATTTAAACTGACGGACCATCCTCAGCCAAGTTATTTAACAAGAGGATGAAGGAAATTACTTCAGAAGTTTCAAACACTAATTTATGCTACTTACACTTGTGTGTTTACTGAAGCCCAGATGGCGTTTTATCAGAGCTATACTTAGGCCAGGTTTTATGCTAAGCTTTGCACTAGTGTTCATTCAAAGCTGTTAGAGGCTCACCTTTATCCTGTATCAGAAACATAGCTTGAATTGTGGCACAGGCAAGGAAGCACAATTTTCTTTTCAATTGTACTGAACTGGTTGTGTGTTTCATCTAAATTAACTTGTTCTTTTAGCTGAGAATCACCAAGGGGTACTAAAAGTATGTAAAATTTATTTTGCCCGTATCATGTCCAGATTTCATGACTTGGAACAATGAACACGGAGTGTGGACTTAGGAACACAAAATGCAGAATTTACAACAGGGCATTACTTACAGCCTGGCAAGGAGGGCTCTCAGAAAATAAATACAGTTGGCATTCTTTATCACTCCAAGTGACACAACATTCTTGCAGTGTCCACAATTCTGGAAACGTTCATGAATCAAGAGGGAATATTTTTATTTGTAACCTATAGCTAGAACCTCTGACAGGTGTTCAAGTGCCATGATGGGAGCTGATGGCAATTTTTCCAAGAGGTTCACAAATACAGCTGGTATCCGATTTACCCATTTTAAAAAGTGCTTTAAAGGGTCAATACACGTTATAAACAAGTCACTGTTTATTAGGAATTGGTAGTAATCATTATGTCATCAGAACATATAATGCTGTAGTATCAAAACATTTATTTCTTGTAATGAACTTTTAAATTTCAAATTACTTCAGTGAAGTAACACTATTATTCAAACCAGTGTAATATCATGAAAAAAATCTGACACATTCTTTTCTTCCCCTTACTGGGGCCAGTTTCTTCTTCCCTTGCACTTTCTGTGGACTTTTACAGCTTTGGAACAGCTACCTGCAGCACTATCAGAGTTGAATGGGAAAACTAAACACGCTTATATTGAAAAGTACAAGACAACTAGATATCATAACCAAGGCATCCATAGGATATCCCACATTTACATTTGAAAACGTTAGCATATGCCTTTGCTTATCTGGAAAATAATGTAGCTAGTAATGTTTCTTTCACTGGCCTGTAAAGGTAAATTAAAGCCCATAAGCTAATAAGAAATCCTAAAAATGGTTATGCTATAAATGCAAATGGTATTTTGTTATCCACCTTCATTCAGAATGGGTTTGTTTCATGCTTTACCATTTTAGGAAGATAGGATAGAGAGACACATTGCATAAACATCTTTGAACTATGACATGCCTGGTGAAAAACTAGTATTTAAGTGATGCAGAGGCTGTTAGGCTTTTTAAACTAACTAATCTTACAATATTGGGGGGTTTTTTTGGTCATCTTTGCAATGAATAATCAGTAGAAGACAGAGCACAGGAACTGCTTTTCCACCCCTACAGTATGGAAAGCAGCAACCATTAATTCCCAAAAGGCATGGGAAAGGGTGATGAATAGATTCAGAAATTTTTCTTCTATTTTCAAAAATTCTTACATAGGACTGACTGTGGCATGTGGCAAGGGAAAGCTATGATATAAAACCTCGAAAACTCAGGTGAAGTTCACACATCTGAAATTGTACATTATACCTCACTTTCAATGTGATGCCAATGTTGTCTTTGGGATGAAATGTTTACAAGGAAAAAGAAGAAAAAAAAACCCACACAAAATGAGCAGAAGAACATGGAGGGCACAGTGTGAAAGAACTGAGTGGCTGATGGGACAAAAGGTTACTACTGCAAGCAGAAGTATGTCCCCATGAGACTTTCAATCTGATTCTGTATGGTTTGACTCACTTATCTGCTCTAGTCAGAGAAGAAACCAGAGCACATGGAAATTAATTTTTATAAAAAGGATATTTAACTTTGTGCTTTCTGTAAAGCATGACAGAGACTCCATTTTGCAAGGGGAATGTAGCATATCACTGAACCTGCCAAATGAACTGGATTTTACCTAGGAAGTAGATACCTTTTCACAGGAAGGCAACAGAATAATGTCAGAGACAACAGGAGTACTTAGTTGCCTAAAGATAAATATGTGCTTAAGTGTTTTATTGTATTAGGGCCAGAAATGGGACAAGATGACCTTGCAAATTATATTATGTAACAGGCTTAAGTAACACAGAAAGAAAATACAAATTAAACTCGACCTTTTCAGAGATGGAGGACATTAAAAAAACCAAACCTCTGGAACTATGTTGCAGCTGGAGACAAGAAGGCCTCTGACAGAGATTGGGGTAATTTATTGACATTACGTTAATTCTTTGACTAATTGCTCCAAAAAAACAGGGATTAAATGACAGAAACAGATATACATCTCCCAGGAGCAGAAGGAAAAGACGTGGAAAAATTATGATCAGCCAGAACGTCAACTTCAGGCATCTCAGCTTGTGACCGACAAGACTCCAGAGTGTACGAGCAATCCTTGATCTCAAACCTCCATAGGGACACATCAAGGGAGACAAGGAAAGTATACACCAAAAACTTTCTTAAACCGGTGGGAATACTGATGATGCAAAATAAAGTAAGTGCAACCCTCATATTATTTATTTAGATGAAAGAAAGATGTTTAAAAAAAAAATCTAAGAGATTTCAGCAGCAGGCAAGCTAATAGAAACACTTAGTATACTCAGGGGCACAATACAGGAATACAGTATTTCTTGTAGATGAGGTAATTACTAGAAAACAAGAAGGCAAGAATGACTGGATTTAGGAAACAGCTGTATCTGATTTACATAGGACCATGTCACAGCGTTATCTTGAAGGCATATTAAAGTTCTATAGTTGGCATAGTAAATTACTAATAAAAAGTTTCTTTATTAAAAAAAAAAGAAATAAAAGATACAGGTAGCAGTGAGACAGTAACATACAGGAAAAGATTAAAAAACAAACAAAAAAACCAACCAAATCCCAAACATCTTAGCATATGTTTTCAGTCCAGAAGCTAATTGTATGCAATGGAAGAATCCCTCTGCAGTACCAGTCCTTGTTCCTACCTCAACCTGAGCTCCCCAAACCACCTTTCCTTCAGTTTCCCTGGTTTGCGCTTTATGGAAAAAAGAGCTCCCATGCTAGACGAGACCAATGGCTCATAGACCCTGATATCCTCTCTTCAACAGCAGGCAGTCCCGGCTGATTCAGTAAGAGGTGTAGCAAAATCTGCTCCATAGGTGGCCACAGGATGAGTTGCCCCAATCTGGAAAAGTTTCCTCCTGACCTCAGACAGTAATGGCTGATTTATCCTCTGAACACAAGAAGTGATACAGTGAAAGTGATCACTTTCAAAGGTTTTTTCCAGCTTCTTATTTAACTTTGCATATTCTTGTAAGGCATGTAAATATCTGATAGTTTTTGGATCCTCATCTTTTAAATGTACAAAACTTGAAAAAAGTGGGTTTTGTTGGTTTTTTTTTTTTTTTGGGGGGGGGGGGGGGGTATCTGTCTGATTCTTTTGTGTTCCAAGTCATGGTGCCCAGAAATCCCCCTAAATAGTTTTGTACATAATTTTCACTGCGCTTGGGAGGCATCCCAGTTGCATTCAAAGGACCAAGCTGAGGTACCAGAAGCAGTTCACCTATTTCAACACAGGTCTCAGTGTGGGCTGTCCTACTCTGAGAAGCCCATACCCAGCTACCTTCCCTGGTTGTTTCTGACTGAGGAACACAGGGAGTGAAAAATCACTGGTGTTGATAAGCTATCAGTATATCATGGCTAAAGTGTTCTGCAGTGCTTCGTTTAAGCTAACTCAAGTACCTCAACTTTTATATTACAGCATAGTCAGACCCTTCACAACATCTGGAAATTTTGTCATACAAACTGTTGCTTAACCCCTTTGTTAATGCATATAAATAAAAGCTGTAAAAGCAGTACAATATTTCTAGGGTAACTTGGGTTCTTCTGATTGAAGCTTTTTACTGGGATGAAGACCGATCACTTTATTTAGTTGTTTGTTTTTTCTTTGTTAGGTGACCTACTCATTTGCAGATTCAGAAATAACATCTTGTTATCCACATTGTGACTACTTGGTTTCTTCTTTGTGCCTCTGAGGGGAAGGAGCACGTTTTTAAAGGCCTTCTGAAACTCCTAATGGAGTTTGTTAACAAGTAGGTTTTGTTGTGTCCCCTCCCCTTCCCAATATCTACTTATTTTTCTCCTGCTCTTCAATATGTAGCACAGTAGGTATCCTAGGGAGAAAAATATTTCAGAACATCATTCTGTTAATCCCTTGGATGAATCTCATTAAGATCAATGCACGTCCTTCCCCAAACGCTAGATAAGATCATTAGCAAAGGCTCTTTGGCCCCCAAACCTTACAGTGCAGAAGTCAGCATTGTACACAATCACGTGCACAGATCTGCCATCAATGCCATAAAGTCAGAAACCTTTGATAAATTTAATAAAAAATATCAAACTATATTAAGATTTCCTTCACCACAACAAGGACCACCTACCTGCAAATCCATATACTTATCACTGCTAGGCTGCCTCTACACCAAAGGGGGTGTTTTAATAGATAGTCTATATTTCTATGGCTCCTTAGCACTCCGTGCAACCACCCACACAAAATACTACTCCCATGCTGCAGTTCAGGAAGCAGCAGCAGATTTCCCCTGACAAACTTCAAAATCCCCAGGCCAAGGTGCTGGCGGCAGGGGTATGCTGCTATTAGGAACAGGTGAACCACCTTCCCAAAGGCCTCTCCAAAACCAAACTACACCTGCAGGTTTATTTTTCCAACTGATAATATTTGTTTAGCTTTTCCTCATGGTAATTGCACAATTATTAAAAAACTCCGGACCATTTACAGCATGCAAATACTTACAAAAATGGGTGTTTCACCATGTCAGTTTTGACACAAATCAACACTTTGCTTTTCATGCGAGCAGGCTAGAGAACTGCCGAGGCAGCTGTGCTCCTCCATCTTGCTACACTGTACACAGCAGTTCAGCGTCTGTTAATTTAGGAAACTGCTCTGAAACGAGGGAAGCAATGTGAGAGAGATTGCCAGACCATGGCAGGCCTACGACAGAGACAGCAATGCTGCTGCCCAGCAGCTGGGCACATTTTCCTCAGCACTCTCAAAAGCCAGTAAGAGAATATGCCTGTAAGGCAACAGCCTGCAGCAGAAAAACTCACTAAAAATAAAATATTACAAAAATGACAGAGATTTGAAAACCTGCTGTTAGTTTCAGGGAAAACCATGTGTACCAGAGACTGCTCTTTGGAAGCGTATTAAAAGCTACTGAGGGGAAGGGAAGAGCTCGTAAGCTAGAATTAACCAAATGTTTTCAAACAGCACGTGGAAAGGCAATTCTATCAGCCTGGCAGGGTCAGATCAGTGAATACGAGGGAAGGGAAAGCGGATGGAAAAAGAGAAACAGGAGTAGGAAATTACCTGATGGAGCAACACGACATACGTGTCAGCAGGGCGTCGCTCGCACATGAGGCCCAGGTGCCCAGCTGCTGGCGGGGGGCTGCAGGGGTCTCTGTGAGCAGAGGCCGGCTCCTGCGGCAGGGCACAGCCAAGGCCCTTGGGGAAAGCGCAGCTGGAAAAGGGCAAAACGCTGCGAGAAACAGCCCTGCGAGCCCCGAGGGGAGAGCGGGAGGAGGGGGCTCCAGCCGCCCCCAAGAGATTCCCCTGGAGAGCCGCCGCCGGAGCAGGTGGACATCCATCTCCTGAGGGAGCTGCGGCCTGGGGAGGGGCCCCGCTGGGCCAGGGGAGCAGCCTGAGGAGGGAGGACCTGGTACGGACTGACTGCAGCCCCCCTTCCCCGGCACCCCTCGGTAAATGATCTCCCTGTCTTTATCTTGACCCTCGAGGCTGGGGTGTTTTTTCCGATTTTACTTTTCCTCCCATCCTGTGGAGGAGGAGGAGGAGGAGTGAGAGCGCAGCTGGGCAGGTATCTAGCAGACAGCCAAGGTCAACCCACCACAATGAGAAAGTGCCATGTACTTGCATTGCCTAATATGATCTTAAAACTGCTTTTACACTTAGTCACTATAACGTAAAATACTTGATAGCTGTAATTTTAAAGGTGTGCTGAATACTAGAGAATTAAAGCCAAAGTATTCAGACAACATGCAGCTTAGGTAGTACGACTGAAACAGTGAATTTAGACAAGCCAGCAGAGTCTGGTCATCCAAGGCTTAATAGTCACCAACAACTCACAGGCAAATAGGTGAGAGATTGATTTCCATATGGGAAACCTGTGAATATACCTCCCACAGCAACGGAGGCATATGAAGATTAAACACAAGTAAAAGCAAGACAGGGATGCTTCTCACTAGAACTTAAAATACTACTTTTCACATGCTTTGCAATTAAAATTTAGTAAGTAAATTAAGATAATTTCCTTCGGTAGGCAACAGGTTTAATCTCTGCTGAGGCAGAATATAAAGCAGCACTCCAGCTACCAAGTTAATTTTAACTTGTGTCTGTGCTGGTTTTCATTTAATTAATTGAAGAACTTCCATCAGCTCGAATGGGACCGGGATCAGACCCTTAAGACAGTAATTGTTTTTGAAGCACTGCAAGCAATGAAACTTGTCACAATATTCAATAATATATTATGACTTTTCTTTTTTGTTATTGTCTCTACCACTTCCATTGGACTCTGTTAATCACTTCTCAATCCTTTCATGAGTGAAAACAACAAAAATTAAGGATTTTTTTTTTTTTTAATTCATTTTGTTGTCAAATGAAGAACAATAATTCAAATGAATCAAACTTTTGAAGACTGATATAAGCATGCCTTTGCCCAGGGATTGTGAGTTAACCTTACTTAAAATTACCACAAAGAAGATGCACAGAATTTTATTTTAAAGCTGTTTCTAAAAAGACAAAAAAAACCCCAACAGTTAATTAAATTATGGCTGTGCATTTATGACATCTATATATAGCTGCCAGTTAACAGGATTGCATCCCCCTGAATAAATGCCAAGAAAGTAAGTGATTCTGTAAACCACTTATATACAGATTTCCTAAAGTGCCATGTGAAAAGCTTTTATTAAAAAAGATTGAAATTGCTCATATCTTAAAATAACTTTAGCACATGATGTAAAATATACTACAGTCAGTCTGATTTTTTGGAATTTCAGAAGGTAATTAGGCCCCCATTCTTGGAACAAGAGCTCTGCTATTATGATTACCAGTGAACTATAAAATTTTCTCTTCACAGATTTCTACTTTGTCAGAGATCATCCAGGAAATATTACAGCTGGAGAATAACTGCACATAGGAGAACATTTTTTTAGTAGGCTGATTTGGCCACCTATATAAAAAACCAATTCTCTATACTTACATGTGCAGGACGATGATTGAATGCACAACATTAGGGTGTGCTTTGATCTGCACACGGATGAGAGCTGGGCAAAATTTATTCACAAACCACAAAATTTCCATGAAATGCAGTTTCAGCTTGAAACTTTCACAAATTCAAACCAAACTAGCAAAAGCTATTTGTTCAGAAATAACTTTGATTTGATTTTTATGGGTGTTTCTGGTCAATCACCCCTGCTCATCCACCACTACCACGCACAAAGATGGACAATAATCTTTTTTAACCCAGTGGTTTGTAAATGGAGGAAAGTGGCTTTAGCCAGTCACCTACAATGAAATACAAGCAGTTTGTATTTGCTGAAGGACACATGAACCCACAATCTCTGGGACAGCCATCTGGATAATCTAATGATTACATGGGGCTTTTATTCTCCCCTTATTCATTCTTCTGCACATTGTAGAAATATGCAAGTACACATAAGTACCAAACTTGACACAATAACTCACGTGATGCCACTTTCTGGGCCAAGTGTCCCAACCACCAACATAAAGTGACTTTTTTTTTTTGCATCTCAAATTATTTGAATAATTTACAGATGTGGAAAGAAAATGCTTCCTTCTACAAATAGCACATTTTTGTTACCACTAGCTGAACATCATCTTAGTTTTCTGACTCGGAGAGGCACATACCTCTCACACACCCAAATTAAAGCCTTTGAAACAGTTTATCAACTATTTTGATTAAATGGTTGATCAAGTAAGGTATGGCAATCAAATTATTTACAGAATCCTATTGATCCATCCCCCCACATCTGAATATGCAATAATGGAAAAAGCAGTTCAAAAAGAAATAGTAAAAAGCTTAATATTGAAACCTAGTTCATTTCTCCAATCAAAGCTAAACTGAAAATTTTAAAGATTGTGTTAATAGTCTCGCCTCTTTATACTTTGTGTTGCTTTAGCCCTTGAAAGTCATCCCATCTGGACACCTCACATAAAGCTCTGCTGGTAGTATGAGGCAAGGTTTGCAATGGGATTTCTCAGCTGACATCTTTTTATGAAAAGATATGAAGCAGATAAATAGAGAAGAGGGGCCCACGTGAAATCTTTTAATCCAGCTCCATTTACCTAAACTCACACATGTAAAATTGCTAGTAACTGCCACGTCAGAGCTGAGCCAGGGGAAATCGAACACTAAAAACGTCGTAACCAAGGGCAGTTGTACTTACTAAAACCACTCCAGAGAGCAATGGACTTTGTGCTACTTTGGAAGGCATGAAATAGACTTTTTTTTTTAAACACGTTTATATTGGAGCCTGTAGCATTAGGGTCAAGGCAGATGTGCAACCCAACCCTTGGCTAAGATTATATTCACTGCACACACACTGAATAGAAACAAGTGTGCAGCTGCCAGTAAACCTCTTGTTCTGTGTCTTTCTTAGTGAATTTGTTTTACCTCATTTCTGCACAACTTGTACATTTATTTGGTACAGTTTGTTCATTATTTACCTTCCTCATGACGATCTAGACAAAGTCAGATATTGTTTCCATAGCTACGATCTGTACATTACTTAAATGCTCCCCTGACCCAGGCATAAATTCCTACAAATGCTTCTTTTCAACAGCTTTGCACTGTCAAGAGTGACAAATTTTCATTAGTTTTTCTAAATTCAGAAAACCTGACTTTCAACATACATTCATGGAGTTTCACAGGCCAGATCTTAGAGCTTACATAAAATGATGCAAATTCAGTGGAGCTAATGGAGCAGCAAAAAACGTAAGCAATAAAAATCTTGTGCAGGCTAGTCAAGCTTTGTGTACAAGGACCTCTGAACATGAACTGTTACATATCAGAAGCTGGAAAAAAGGCAGTGCAACCGAGTCCAGAGAAACCCAAATGTCTGACTTAGGGATAATGGATTGTCAGGCAATGCTTGGAGTATCATAGACTTTACTACTTAAAAGCAAAAAGCAAGTCCTGTGTTAAATTATGTGGTGTACCAGAAAAATCATCACCTGAAACAAACAGGTACAAAAAGGTCACGTCTCCAAATGTTTCAAGGTGAGAAGCACAGGAAGCCAATCTTTGTTTGGAAACAGGGTAGCATTTGTGACACCTAAACTGTTTCATTGCACCTCAGGCAGCAATCCAATGTTGCTAAACTATGACCACAAACCACATATGATTACAACACATCTAGAAGATTGTGTCATAACAAGAGTCTATTTTCGAATAAAGTACATGGGGTATTGAAAGGGACATAAATGTCCTTTGTATTTTGTAAGTATGTCCTTCAGTGGCTTACCAGTTATATCTAGAGGTATCACACAAGAATGTAGCAATACAGAGCACATCATACAATCAAGATTCATTTTATCTAATGCCAGAAACAAACTACAAACAATAATGCATTGTTTTAGCAAAACTTTTCATTCACATAATTCTTACATAAATCTCCAAATATCAGGTCCTAAAAAAAAATGTTTTAAGTTCCTCATTTCAAACTTTTACATTTTTTTATTAAAAAAGAAATTAAACACAGGAAAAGAAAGTGCCTCCAAAGCAGACCTCTGCTAATACAAGTTGATTATATAATCTCATTCAGAAAGTTATTCAGACTTTACCTCTGAATTGGGTTTGGCCTGAGTCTTGCTGCTGCCATTAAAAGGCAATTCCAGAACAGTATTCGAAGAATATTCTTACGATCAGAGGAGCATTTTCCAGCCTAAATTTAGACAGTTAATAACCTTTTTTTCTGGGCCAGCAGTGTCCTTTAGCTTAAGCACCCCTTCTCTGACCCTACCATTCATCTCTGCTATACATTTATACAGATCTATTACACATTTCCCTCCAGCCTTCAGTTTATGAGGCTAAACAACAAGTTCTCTAGTTTCTCTCCTAAGGCTGCTTTTTGATCCCCACATCCATCCTAATCAAAACAATTGAGTTTTTGACTGCAACAATCCAATAATATTAATAGCTTGGTCTTAATTTACAATAAACAGAAGCTTAAGCATAGGATCCTGAAACTCCATTTGGACAGCCAGGAGGTCCAAAACTGAAAAATACATAAATAGATTCCGAATTCAATAGGACTTTCTGGGCGGGTTATGCTGAATTTTAAAAGGAAACAGGCATAATGTTGCATCCCCATTTTAAACCATTTTTACCATAAAAAAAAAAAATCCATAATTATATCTTGATCTTTTATTATATTTTCTTTAAGATTGAAAGCATCTTTATTTTTCATAGATGTGATGTTATCATAATTTACAGACTTTCTACAAACTAGAAAAGAGACAGGAAATGAGGGGTATAATTTCTACAGTTTATGAACTCTCTACTGCCATGTTTCCAGCATCTGAATTAGGCCATTGTACCAAGGAGAGGGGAGGGGGAAAAAAAAAAAATAAAGAGAAAAAATTAAAAGGCGATGAGGGGTAATCTTCCATTGAAGTCTGTTGCTTTGGCTCTGCACTGAAGCTCTTCTTCACGCCATACCTGAACTCCACCTATTTTCACATGACCTTCTTGCACACATCAAGCCTCACACAGTGAAGAATATCACGGGAATCTTTACTGCACTCAGGCCTAACCAGCATTAAGAACGCAGCCCAGAGAAGTCCTGTGGTAGAGAGTAGTGTAGCTCAAGAGAAAACATAGGAAAAACAGATTATTATGCGGGGTCATCTCTTAGAACCAGTTATATTTGGATTTTCTCAAAATAACAGATATTGCTGTAGCACGGAAATCTTTCCAAACAGAAACTAGACATATGTACCTCCACCCTCTTCTGCTTATGAAGAAGAGGATGCATGACAGCTCTGTGCTGCCTGGCAGGGTATAAACTTGATATGGTGGGAAAGGACAATGTGATATTGTACAGAAGACAAAAGATGCCAGTACTCTGATGAATACAATGGAAACAATGTGACTGAGACCATTTCAAGAAAGATATTACTTGCTCACTAACTTGCTCCTTTGGTTTACCCTGTAAGCAACTTTCCAGGAGTTCTGAGTCACTATGTTCTTCTCACTGCAGCTCATGGTTGGGTTGAGCTGAAGGAGGAACCTAACAGAGAGCCGTATCTGTTGTGCTGCTTTTGAGTGTTGACAGACTTTCTGTGGTTGCTTTAATACCTTCGTTGATGATTCTTTGAGAGCTTGCATTTACAAGAAGCAGCATGGAAAAAAGACCTCAAAGAGGAAAGAAAGGTGAAAGGGGGAAAATGAAAGGGCAAGGAAACTTTCTAACAGTGAGATTAGCAAAAAAGAGGTAGTGTCAGCCAGGAGCTGAAACTAAAACCAAACAGAAGTAGAGCAGTTTTTGAGGGCTTTATTATGTTTTTCTAAAAAAAAAAAAAAAAAAAAGAAAAAGAGTTTTATTATTAGACAAGTTTTATTGTGATTGTACTAAATTTATTACTGTGGATTTTTTAATTTCAGAAAAGCTTAAGCTTTTTTTTCTAAATGAACTCATCTGTTTTCATTTTGAAGTGACATCTCTGTTTAGAAAATTGCCAGTGTTCAATTAAAAAGATTTTAAAGGCTTGAGAAAATAAAACATTTTGATTCTTCCCTACTTCCCCTTCCCCCCACCCTGCATTTGGGGGGGTGGGGGTGGGGTGGAAAGCCCAGCCAAGTTAATTTGAATCAAAATACTTCTCTAGTTTGGTTAAAAAAACTGAAATCAGCACTGCATCAAATACAAGGTAAAAATTCACAAAAGGTCCTACTAGTAATAGGAAGAGAAAGCTTACTTTCTTCTTACTGTGCTCTCTCAGTGTTCAGGAGAAAAACAACTGAAACACTACACCTTCACTACAGCTTATTTTCAGAGCTACCAAAATTTTTTTCAGTCTAGAAGTCTCTAGAAGCAACCACTTTCATGGGTGAATATTTCCATGTAACACACATACAATCTTTTTTCTTTCTTTCTCTTTTAGGGCAAGAAAAGCAAGGGAACAGACAAAACTGTTTGCATACACATTTATATTTCTCTTGCATCTCTAACTTTTTTTCCATGGTAGTTGCTTTGCAAGAAGGGCACCACCTCACGCCGTCTTCCAGCTGCCTGAAAGCTGAAGTGTTACTTGTGTTTTGCCACTGTAAATTATCCCATCAAGTATTACATACTTGATCAAGTACTGAAAAATCTTAACCATACCTTTGCCCTTGTCCCACTTGTTTTGTTTGTGTCGTTCACTGATTATAAACTTCTCAAAGGGTGGGCACAATTTTGCTTTGCAACCCAGAGAATAAAAAGGAACGGAAAGCAAGTTAAACTGTCAACACATTTTATAACATTATATTCTCTTACTACTTTTCTACTTAACAACTAATTTTGTCCACGTGCACACCTACGTGCTTGAGTTGTGAAATTCAGCAGAAGACTTACGTTGACTGTACTTCATCATCTTTATAAGGTACACCTGCCAACTGCCAGTTAGTAATTTCTTATCATCATGTCCACCTACTTAATTTATAAAATACAGAGTTACTTAGTACTTGCATAAAGCAAGTGTAGGAGACCTTATCTTAAAAGTCTGACACATGTGAAAACATCCTTGCTTCTCTCTGCTCTTTTTCTAAGCTTGGGGATGAATTCAGATCTGAATTTAGCTGTTACTTGCTGTTAGGAACAAATTTCCACACATCACACCCCCCCTCGCCACTTTGAGATAGAAAATTGTCCTTTTGAATACTTGATATCAACTCTTTGCTTTATTAAAACTAAAGGTATACACAATAAAGAGATAGCAAAGGTATCCATGACTATGTGAACTTCTGGGGATTTACCTTTCATTCGTGTGTACATATGAATATACATACACATGTATGTATAGGATATAATCCTATATTAGATATTCTGATAACAATATACTTTGTCTTAGCCCAATTGACACACTGACCTCTTTCTACATCCTACAAAGGTCCCGGTTCATGCCTTAGCAATAGTAAGTGGCAAGTCAAGTATGGGTACAGGAGATCCCTTGAGTTACTCTCTGAGTTGAAAAGAGAATAGAAGATCTGTTCATATGATCCTCATATTCTCTGGAGATCTATTTAATGACTGATTTCTACCACACTTGTGAAGAACATAGGGGGAACTTGATGGCTTTTGGCTAAATGTGGTTGATAGTTCCTGTAGGTCTTCCTGCTGCCTGCTGTAACATGAAAAGCAAACTACTCTGGAAATGCTACAGAGGCAGGGGTTCCCACCCCCACCCCCCTCCCCCTTCAAACAAGGAACTACCATACATAAAAGCTTGATTTTGGCTAGATAACACGTATTAGTCCCCTAGTTTATGAGCAGTGATCTCACTACAAAACGCAACAATAATTCATCTCAGTGAATTATCTCTCAACATGCAGCCAAAACTGCACATGTTCTCACTAAATGTTCTTGAACAAGATAAAAATATTTAAAATGTAAAATTATTGTGGCTTGTTATAAAATAAGGAAAAATACATCCATGATACATCTGAGATTGCCTCCCCCCGCTTTCCTGAATAATTTTTTAAATGGCTGTCCTAGTTTCAGCTGGGATAGAGTTAATTGTCTTCCTAGTAGCTGGTACGGTGCTATGTTTTGAGTTCAGTATGTGAAGAATGTTGATAACACTGATGTTTTCAGTTGTTGCTAAATAGTGTTTAGACTAATGTCAAGAATTTTTCAGCTTCTTATGCCCAGCCAGCGAGAAAGCTGGAGGGGCACAAGAAGTTGGCACAGGACACAGCCAAGACACCTGACCCAAACTGGCCAACGGGGTATTCCATACCATGTGGTGTCCCATCTAGTATAGGAACTGGGGAGTGGGGGTGGGGAATCACCCCTCGGGGACTAGCTGGGTGTCGGTCGGCGGGTGGTGAGCAATTGCACTGCGCATCATTCGTACATTCCAATCCTTTCATTATTGCTGTTGTCATTTTATTAATGTTATCATTATCATTATTAGTTTCTTCTTTTCTGTTCTATTAAACCGTTCTTATCTCAACCCGCGGGTTTTGCTTCTTTTTGCCGATTTTCTCCCCCATCCCACTGGGGGGGGGGGGGGGGGAGTGAGTGAGCAACTGCGTGGTGCTTAGTCGTTGACTGGGTTAAACCACGACAATGGCTTTCCTTGTCACAGCTGAACTGGAAGGTCAAATTTTGATTCTTTTCTGAGCATTTACTCAGCCTCATATCAAACTGAAAAATTATAGCTTTGAGTGCTGCTGGATTGAGAGAAACACCACTGAAACATTTAACAAAACTAAAGCTCTATTCTGGGATCCAGGAACTTTTCTGTAAGACCAGAAAGAAGAATGAAATCCTCATTCCATTAAAACAGAGAGAGCATTGCCATTGATTTCTCACTGAATTCAAAGGTGCCTGAATAGCATCCTGAAAGTCTTAGATATAAGTACAAATAACTGCCGCTTTGTTGTACCTTCTGTTGACCAGCTCCCTTAACACCACAGCAAGAAACATAGCAGAGAAAGCCAAACTAAATTCCAGAAGGCAAAACTCTGTTACATTATTTAGCCGTTAAAGAAAAGATCCACTGAAGTAGAAAGGGGATGAGAAAGATCCAAATAATTAGTGTTTATTTTTCATATTGCATTAATACCTAGAGGTGTCAATCTTCATTAGAATCTCTGTGCAAGTTCTGCATATTCACACTGCAAGAAAAGATTATGTCTCATAAGAGGCTAGTAAAACCAAAACATTAAAAAAAAAATAAATCAAAGAAAATAAAGGAAAGCTGGGAATAAGACAATGTTATCTCCATTGTCAAAATGGAGATCTCTGGCTCCAAGTCATGCACTGATTTGCACAAAGTTACCCACTTTTAGAGTGTCAGAGGTAAAAACAAACCCAAATTTTAATGGGTAATGCATTCAAATCCAAATAGTCAATCCTAAAAGTACTTTCTCAATGCTTCCCTCTTTAAAACAGCTCACACAAATAAATGTATATTTTAAATGATGTTGATATCACCAAACACACACGACAGTATAACAGCATTCATTGCAATAGTTTCAGGCGGTTTTTGGGGGGTTTTTTGTTTGTTTGTTTGTTTGGGGTTTTTGGGGGGTTTTTTGTTTGGGTGTTTTTTGTTTGGGTTTTTTTTTTTTTACATTCTGTATTACCTGCGTTCCTTAGTTTGGAACAACAACAAGAAGTTTGCTTGGCCTTTATCATTCCTGTAGCTAGTGAATTACCATTAACAGTTAAAAATTCTTATTTGTGATTATGTGCAAGAATGAGAAACTGGGTATTTAGGTATTATCTGTGCTTAATAGAGAAGAATTCCTAGCAAAACATTCAGCATAGTAATGAATTGATAACCCTGTTCCCTTCAAATGCAAAGGGTTTAGCCAGACTTGGCAGAAACAAGAGTATATTGCCACCAGCCATAACAAGAGCTAGCCAGGTTAAACTGAGTGGTGCACAGTGAGCTCTACATATATATATACAGTAACATATCTGGCAGAGTCTTACAGAAAACTAGATTTCTTCCTGTGAACTTGTCTGTTGTGCTGAGCTGACAGTCAGCAAACATGGATACTCTCAAAATCGGTATTCAGAACGGGTCTATGTATGATGGCATACATACCAGTGTTCATTAGAGTACAGCAAAGCTTTTATAGCTTAGTGGATATATTTCTTTTTGAGACTTCCATTTTTCCTTTTCAACACTACTCCTAACACGATTTGCTGCCACTAACAGCAGAATTCAACCACCTACTTCTTCACAGTCAAACTTCAATATCAATATCTTACAATAATTGCAGACTTTTTCTGCTAGTTTATCATAGAATAGCACTAGGCTAACAACTTTGCAAGACTCTCCCAACATAGGAAGTTCAGTTAAGTTTGTTATATTGGAATTATTTTTCAGCAACAGCATTACTTATGAACTATAAGCCCTTAGAACAACAAATGATGCTTAAGTTCAGCCAATATTTCTCCATTTTGCTAGAGAAACCTTTCCATGGGTTCTGAGCATCTCCTCAGAAACAGTAACAAGTTGCAGTCTCAAAAAGACAATCATAGGAGATAAGTACAAGTAAGTACAAACTAGAAATCCTTCAGATACATGTACAAAGAAATGCAACAAAGAAAACTGATTTAGTAGATGGTTATTAATTATAACTTTAAAAATCTAATTATTCTTCAAATCCATCAACAAAAACCCTTTGAGCAAACCTTAATTTTTTGTCTCCTTGATCAGACTCAAGTCTCTGAGAAGTCAACATCTGTAGGAGCTGGATTCATGACTTGGGGCAAAGGTTATGCATTTCAAAAACAATTAGCTTCCTACCTGGTATGTCCCCTGCCACAAACAGGAAAGGATTCTGCAGAAAATAATAATAATCACAACATCTCACCAAGACAAACATACCCATCTCTGATTTTCAGGCAGAAATCAGACAGACTCTTCAGGGTAACACTGAATGCCCACTGATGTTCAGAGCATAGACCCCATATACTCTATCTACAAAGCTGTCCTTTCACTGCCTGAAACATTTCTATAGTGTACCAAATCACTTCAAATTTAGTTTAACATTCACATGTGATTTAGTACCAGGATTTTCTTGTTGTCACAGTACTTAATTCAGGAGAAATGTGTGCAGAGTTTTATTGCCTATGATATACCACACAAGTAATTTACTCTGTGCCTTGCCTTGTGCTACATCCAAAACCCACTGAAATGGGGGAGAATAGCTTTTAACCTGAAAACTTTCAGTGATCCATATGCAGGCTAGTCCCACAAAGACATCTATTGGTGCAAGTTGGGAGACAGAGCACTTCCTGGAAGAGTTAGAAGTGAGCCATGAGAAATGGGAACTTCTCAAGCACCACTTACTCCAACATCTCTTTAACTGTATCTAGACTAACTTCCTGGGTTCAGAGTCTACTTTATCCCAGTAGTTCTGTGTGCATGTGCACACAGAAAAGATTCAACTCTCTGTGTGCTATAGCTAAGTTTCCATCCAATAATAGAAAGTTCAGCTACTGGCAATGCCTTAGCCTATCTAATAATTTATATTGCATAAACATTAGAACTTGAAGCCAATTCAAACTCTCACTACAATTAGAAACACATTTCCACTTGTCATCAATTTTTTCTGTTTGTCTACATCAGATAGAAATTGGTTATCTATTATATCTATTATGAAGCCATCAATGAAAGCTTACATAACAAAGGAACAGTTACTACTTTAGATTAAATGCTAAATTAATTTTGGTTCACCACATACTGAAATTCCCATCACTCCTATCAAAAAAGAAACAGCAGGTGAACTTAAAAAAAAAATCATAACTATTTAAGAGAACTGGGAAGCAAATTACCATATCCCACTAATGGTTATAAGGCATTGCAGCCAACTACAGTGGCTGGAAAATTCTGTCATGTATTAAGTTGTGTCGCACTTCCCAACTGCAATAAATCATAAAGCATTCTATCCTGTAGAATTAATTGCTGCTATTAAGAATGCTATAAAATATTTTTTAAAGATAAAAGATATGATCTTAACCTTAGTGGTCTGCCACATTGATGCTTGTGTTAAGGTTTGTATCTAGGAAACAAACATTCCCTAGAGAAAGGAAATGGCACTGAAGATTGAACATTTGAAATGCTTGGAGTGCTCTTTTTAAGAGTGCAGAGTCTAGCCCAAATTTTCCAACCCAGACTAAACTGAGAGTCCTAAAATATAAGCACAGAGAAGCACGGACTGCCTCCTCTTTGAGCAGGCCAGACAAGCCAGCGTAAATGGTACTCTCTGGGTTAGCTAATGTACCTGACTGTCAGCTTATAAACCTCCTAAACCAAGAGGGTCATATGGCTTTTGGACTGACTTTTGGCTTTTGCTCTGCCTGTTCATACAGACATGACTCTATCCCTACCTCAGTTGTACACAAGTACTCTTGCTTTCAAACAAAGACCTGAAGACAACTAAGTAGCCTGTATCCCACAGGGTTTTGCTGTGGTTTAAACACCAATGTCTCTCTCCTCTCCTCTGAAAGGAACAAAAAGAAGAATTGCGTAAATTCCTAGAGACAGATGCTGAGACACATGACATGGAAAAGCCACCCTGGCCCCACTTTCCCTCTCCTGCAAAGATACTCACACAGAAGAGACCAAGAATAGGTTCTGCAAGGAGAGATTGATTTGCATGAGTTTTTCTCTGTGAAGTTGTACTGAAGCCTGCAAGACCCAGGAGCAGACACTTATCTTTCTTTTTTTTTTTCTTCTTTTTTTAAATTGATGTGAATTCCCATGGTTTACAGAGTATAAAGGGACAGCCTTTGTAGAGCTACTATCGCCAGGAAAAGAAAAAAAAAGATGTCCAAGAGAAGACTTATCAGGTTAGACCAAAGGTCTGACTAGCCCAGTGTCCTTCCTCTAACAGCATCCTTAAGTTGAGGTAAAGATCGGATTATTTTTTCTCTGCTCTGTGTATCACTTTATTTCTGTCCACACTGAATTTAATCTACCATTTTATTGACCAGTCATTCAGTCTTGTTGGATCCTTCTGCAATTCTTCAGTCAGCCTTGCCCTGAATACCCCAATTAACTTAGCACTATCAGCAGACTATCACCTCCCTACTCACCCCTTTTCGGGTCAGTTAATTTTTCACTGCCAATCTGTCCATGCAAGGCAACTTTCATGAAAAACAGCAAGAGGTACAAACTACCCAACTCACCCTTCACTGTTGACCTGTCTTTTCACAAACCTAACCTTTCTGCCAGACACTGATTAGCAAGCGGCAGGGTTGTGGCAATAGTGAAAGAGTTTTGAAAGGTTCAAAATAAAACACTCAAGCCATTATCCAGCAGTCTGGCAATCAGATTATATTGCTAAGGTACTCAATGAGCCATACTTCCCCACTTATAAGCAGTAAGTCAAACAAATGGGTTTAAACAAAGAGAAGTGTACTGGAAGAGGAGAAAAACATTTTGGAAACGGATTAGGAAAATGTAAACAATCCCATAGGCAATACTTTCTTTTCCCCAGAACATGCCAGCAATAGCCTCTGTATTAAAACTGCTGAAATAGCTCCTTGTCCAGCTGCAGCACTCACCATTTCATATCCAAGAGTCCAATGAATAGGCAGATTCATCTGATGCTCCTAACAGCACATCCTCTTTTCCCGGGTGCTATGCCCTCTCACAGCTTTACAGAGAGTGCTTTGCTCCTGAAGCTCTTTAGGGATAATCCCTTAGACCAGCACTCCTGAGGGCCAAGCCCTCCACCACGATGGGTTTACACCATGTTTTCTGTCAGACAGTCCCAAGAGTCACTCTGCTAAGTGCACTCTCCATCAGCACTCACTAGCCAGGCTGCCCATTAACCTGCTGCCAGTAACAGTGCTGGCCCTGATCATTCCTGCTAGTTGGATTCATCAGTTGCTCCACCTCATTGCTGCCTGCTTCTCCCACTTACTGTGCTTCTTGGCTCACTCATTCCACGAGTTTGAAGACTGCAAGTTTACACTTCCCCATCCACAGTGCTGTCAGCCCTTTCTGAGAGGTTATAATGACATACTGCTTCTGTATGCTGACCTGGCAACAACAGAGACTTCCTAAACACAGCCTTTCTCTTTCTTCCAGAAACGTCTCTCAAGTACCTTTGCTTCAGGCTGTAGGCCATAATGAATAGCTTGACTGATCCCAATCCATTAGGGACAGGTGGGCTGCCCACGCATTTTGCCAGAAGAGCATAACTATATTTATGACAATTAAAACTTAACTGACTTAATAGAAACACCCCAAAAAAGAAAATGTGTATGAATTAAGTTTCTTTAGACCTGGTCAGCTTTCCTTGCCTATCCAGCAGAGGCTGACACAGAACTCCTACTACTAGACACACAAGGTCATATGGGACCATAGAAGCCCACCAGGCCATAGCATATGATGGTCTTAGGGAGACCCAGGAAGCGCTCTCCCATTCTTAGGCTTCATGCTTGTAGTCATAGAAAGGTTTTCTAGCATAGAAAAGACACTCATACCTAACAACAAATTCCTAAGTAAGCTCCCTTTTAATTTTTTTTTGTTAGAGGAAATAATTATCTCAAAGGGTCCAAGTAATTTTGGATACTAATCATGAAATATATAGCATTCTTCTTTATTAGAAACTATAGAAAATCATCATTTGACAAATACGAGGATGCAGTAATGTTCCATTCAGGATTGTTTGCTTATAGAAAGCACCAGCCTAGGACTAAAGAAAATCAGCATAGCTGTCAGGAATGACAAAAAGCAGTTCTAAAGACAGTGCTGTTGCCTTTTCTTCAGTCCTTATTTGTGTCACATGCAGACACATGTTCTACTGTGCAGAAAGACCTGACAAAAAAAAAAAAAAAAAAAAAAAATTGAAAAGAAAAAAAAGTACCCCATCATGGAGACAGGCCCATGAATACATATGGAAGGAGAGAAGTAGCAAAAAGCACTGACTATAGCTATAAACACAACCTGATATGGCTTTTGTGTTCCAATCCTTTTTAGTCTGCACGTACATCTTGTCATGGCACACATCTTTTTCCATTATGGGCCTAGGTGTAAAAGTCTGTGCTTTCACCAATCCTAATTAGTCTACTGTAGCACCCACTAACCTGGGTAACACTGTGAAGGACTCCAAGAAAAAAAAAAAGAAAAAAAAAAAAATCAGCATTAAAATTCAGTAACCACTAAGTGGAGAAGACAGGCCAGTGACAGGTGACCAGACCAATTCACATTCCATTTATAAGCTGATTATTCAGTTCTAATACATAGCTGTGAAAATTAACAGTGGCTTCTACCATCCTAAGCCATCTATCTCTCTCCTCTGCTCCAGCAGATCATTTGGTGGGGAAGCTTTATGTGAATGCACAGCAGTTGGATATTCTCAGAAGGGGGCCCTGACCTGCAGCATCCACTCCAGCTGGGAATCAGGCTGACACAGCTTTAAATCATGACACAACTTGCATGTCCTCAGGCAGACCCTCTCCCTCCTAATAGACAAATGATTCCCTCCAGCTAGGTTGTCCCAAAAGCCCAATGGGGATTTTATCCTTCTTAGGAGAACAGCTGTCACATGAGAAAGGAAGGAAATATTTATCCCTTTTAATTAAGATAGATAACTATTTCCATTATGTTATGTGGACCTCCCACATAACATAGTGCTGGGTGCACTTCTAATACTCCTGGTTAGGTAATAGCCAAAAACCAGCAGCAATGTATACTAAAAGATCAAAACATAAGAGTAATCTATCTTCTTTTGCAACGTTAGCCTTTGAATGTGTGAGAGGGTACCAATCTTAGCAATTGATGACTCAGTATTTAAAATTAAGGGAAAGAAATGAAATCCTTGCCCAATTTGTTGGCAAACAGTGAAAACTGTAAGTGAACAACATTTGCTACTGTTTACCACAATAGGTGGAGTTAATGTGTTTTCTGAATTTTTCCCTTTTTCAGCTTACTTCTGTCAAATCTTTATAATGCTACTTTTATAAAGTAGCATTTTATGGTTTAATTCTTTTTCAAGTTAGTCATTTGAACAAAAGTTGGAGATTGTTGCAGTTTGTTGGATGGTTCCAATTAAAGGACATACTATGGAGGTTTCAAAATCACACAGGCAAGTGTCAGTTGGAAAATTCTTTTTTTCCCCGCTGAAATTTAGAATTTAATATTATTTCAAGATCTGGAAAACCTCTTTTCTGCTTTTACATTAAAAAAAAAAAAAAAAAAAAGAAGTAGCCAAAAGGCAATGAATGGAATCAGAACTGAGGAGGGTAAAGAAAAAGAGCATTGTATTTGCCAGGATCACTAGAAGTCTGTTTTAAAGCTAAGTTGCAACAGGAAGGGAGCTTTGATTTCAAACAGTGCTTTAAAGCGAAGGATCCCTTCCAAATGCTATTACCAAGCAGATCCTATTGTGATGGTAATGACATGTTGCGTGGGAAGTAGTGGTTTTACTTGGACGCAAAGGGAAAGAACACTGCCATGATTGATGTACCATATGAGGGTCAAACCACACAATCACTAACTCTCACACTGCCCAGCGCAGTGGGATTGGGTTACTTAAGAATCTAAGATTTCTGAAGTTGTTGTTGTTGTTGTTGTTGTTATTATTATTATTATTATTATTTAGTTGTAATGGTGAAAATATTTGACAAATTAAATGCATTGTCTCTTAAGAGGCTGTCACTAATATTTGATTTACTTTTCACTAGTGTGCAACAAATTCCGCTAAATTCTCTTTGCAGCTACCATATAGCAGTAGTGGGTGGTCTTATTCAGCCAAAGCACAAGCCATTTGATAGTTCAGAAAGTTCTTGAAACGTTGCACAAAGAGAAAGTGCAAAGCAACTAATTACGAAACTCACATTTATCAGCCCTTAATACTCACCTTTCAATGTTCATATGTTGAGGGTAAACCACTGGTTTAAGCTCACTTATAAAAAGGATAACATCTTAGAGAAGCACTTTGCAGAATTAGCATGAAAAAAACCCAGAAGACATTTTTCTGTTTTTTTTTCTTTCCTTAGATAAAGATTATAAATGCACTCATGCCCTTGTTAATGCGTATTTTAGAACTAGCTTCTGCATTAATCAATTCAGAAGGAGAACTAGTGATGATTTCAATGAATGCAGAATCAAATCCTTAGCTCTGCTTCAAACAGTCTGCTTCTACTTGGCAAAACATCCAGTTCCATATACAAAGTCAATGACAATTTAATACATGCTTAAAACACTTTTCTGAATGGACAGATCTAGGATTGTGTTCAGTTTGTTAAACTGTAGAACCGGGAGCCTTGTGCAAAACAATGTGCCCCCAGGGAGGCCTGCCATGTATCACACATACCTTTCCCTTTCTCCTTAGCTGAAGGAGCCTCCAAGACTAGCAGCCTCTGCTATTTAAGTCTGCATCAGTTTTCAACTCAAACAAGTAGCATCAAGAAGCAGTTCAAACTCTTTCACCAAAATGCACAAAACTCAGGAAATTACAAACACTTTATTCATTTTTTTAAGTGGATGATAAAAAATTTGCATTGGTATGACTATAATTTTGAATTTAATGATGCAAACCCACCTGATTTTTGATCATCCACCATTTTGCATGAATTTGACAGGCTGAAAAAACATTTAATGGCTTAGATGTGTTCCTACTGGTTTGTTTCACTTCTCCCATGCCACTTCCTATTAAAAATGAAACATGCTGTAATAATCAATGGCAAGCTTATCACGGTTAACATGTTACAGTGTTATTTTTTCCTAATGCAATTCCATTCACATTTGGTAGAAAATTTCTCCCACAGCTAGATCATATGGTGCTTAAAATCCATTCAATTTTTACAGCTGTTAGTGTTTTTCCACAATCAATACGTTACAGAGATATATATATATGCGCCAATCTCAGGAAGACAACCTCTTTACCCTGAAACAATGCATGTGGATCCTCAAAAGAGAACAAAACAGATTTTTAATCCTGTACTTGAAACTAACTGCCCTTTACATTTCACTTCATAAGACTCAAATAGCAACAACTTCTGTAGTTTGCCAACATCATTGATTGAATGAATCCAGACCAAATTCATGCCAGACTCTTTGCTACACAGCACAAAATCAGGCGCTGTCCCTCCTCAAATAATAATACCACACAAGGGTATTTTTTCAGTGGGAATAATGGTTTGCTGGTCTCTAACACTTGGTTCTCTGCCATTGTAGAATTGAATTAAATCAGTCCCAGGTCACAGATAATTGAGTTAGACAGTGTCCGCTCTCATAGGTTGTTAAAGGACAGTAGGCCAAAGGAGAAAACTTCGGCTGCACTTGCTCACCGCAGTCTTCGCTCATGGGAAGCCTAGATTTGGCCAAGGCAGGGCAAGATGGTTCAGAACAACTGAAATTTGGTGCTGTCTTGGAAGAGGTCTGAATTCATCACTTCCAGCCTCTCTGTTATTAATAATTATTAACAGAGCTTTCCAGAACAGTTCCTACTCTACGGAGTAGGAAGTTGTTTTTTCAGCACCTATCCCAGAAAATCAGTTACAGTTCATTTCATCAGTATCCTGTGGCTTTGAATGTACCGTAGAAAGTACTTGAATCCAGCTTCATGTACAGTGTCGAATTGAAATAAAGTTTGCACCCACATTTTCAAAGCACTGGAAGGTCTCACACTAATAAAGCCCTGTTCTTTTCTCTGCAAATCAGTTCTTTGGGTCATTTAATTTAGACCAATGAAAATTTTCTTTCTGAATCAGACAGAATTTTTGTGTGTGTCTTAAGCCAGTAAAGCCAAGAAATCCAGATTTAATACTGAATTGATTTTCTTAATCATAACCTTATGCTGTTGATAATATTGTAGAGATTTCCAGTAAAAAGAGACATTACATCCCAGCTCTGCTATGAATTATAAACTTCGAAGGAACAGATGTTAGATTCAGGTAAACCCCCAAACGTTTGGATGAGAATAGGAATATTATTCAGATTAACTAAATCTTTTGAGTCTAAAATGAAGACAGAAGTCAGAGTTTTCTCTGAAATTGCTAAAATAGTACTCTTTATTCTAAAGTTAGCAATCTTTGAGGTAATCTTCACTTTTAGATCTAAAATCTGAATCCTGTCATTGAGAGTAATTACTAGAAAGTGAAAGAGTAAGGTTAGCAGGGTTCCTGGTACCTTTGCTCACTGTATTTTCTAACAGACAAACTATATAAGGATCTCTCTATATGAACAAGTACTTATGAAAAGATTATTCTTCTCAGATTTCTGCTATTTCTGTCCTTCTGTTAAAGTGCCAGGAAAACAGACCACATAAGATGACTTTCATTACTTCTAGTTCAGAAGAGACTTGGAAAAAATGAAAAGAAAAAAGATTTTATTCTAATTTGTGAGCAAGGTCCAGACAGCCTTATGACAATGAAAAACTTAGAGCAGGGTGATTCAGAAAAGAAAAAAAAGTTGTATTTCTAAATGAACATGAGTGGTCAAGTCAATCAAAAGGGGGGGGGGGCGGGGAGACCCCCAACTTTAAGGTATCAGTTGTATTTCATTTGACATTGGGATTGCTAATACCTGTGTAAGGGATTACTTACACCACTACTCTACTGTTCATTTCCTCTTTCCCCTTTCTTCTTTCCTTTGTGCAGCACATACAGGTCAGCCCACACAACTGGTTAATTCACAGAGGCATGGATCTATGCTAGCCAGGGTCCCTGTATGACCCCATGTCCTTGTGTGTCCTGAGCGGCATCAAAAGAGACAGCAGGGGTGACAACCTCTTGCTGGATCAGGCCCTTCATTTCAAGGCAGAAAGGTGGAGCAGCATGTAGGAGTCCTAAATCCTTGCTTCAAGGCAGGCTGGATTAGCCTGGCACAGCCAAAATGAGAGCCAGCCCTGAGACCGACAACTTGCATATACCCTGGCTTAGTGACTAAGTAGTGGGAGAGTAGACTTTGGCCTCTTCAGTGATCTGCTTGAAAGAATCCCCTAGGATAAGGCCCTGGAGGGAAAATGGGTCCAAGAAAGCTTATTGATATTCAAGGGTCACTTCCTACAAGCTCAAGAGCAGTCCATCCCAACGAGCAGCAAGCCTGACAGAAATGCCAGGAGGCCGCATGGATGAACAAGATGTTCTTGGCAAAGCTTAGACATAAAAAGGAAGTATACAAAAAGTGGAACTAGGGACAAGCAACCTGGGAGGATATAGAGACTGTGTCCAAGCATGCAGAGATGGTGTTAGGAAAGCCAAAGCCCACCTGAAGTGGAATCGGACAAGGGATGTCAAAAGCAACAAGAAGGGCTTCTATAAGTCTACAAGTAGCAAAGGAAAGACTAGGGAAACTGTGGGCCTGCTGCTGAATGGGGCAGGGACCCTGGTGACACAGGACTTGGAAAAAGTTGTGGTACTGAATCCCTTCTTTGCCTCAGTCTTCACCAAAGGCTTTACAGTCAGGGATCCCGGGCCCCAGAGACCAGGGGGGAAAGTCTGGAGCACGGAAGATGTACCCTTGGTGGATAAGGATCAGGTCAGAGAATACTTAAGCAAATTGGACATACATAAATCCATGGGCCCTAATGTGGTACACCCACAAGTGCTGAGGGAGCTGGCAGATGTCATTGCAAGGACATTCTTGATTATCTTTGAACAATCATGATTCAAACACTGGGACAAGTGCCTGATGACTGGAGGAAAGCAAACGTCACTCCTGTTTTCAAAAGGGCAAGAAGGAATACCCACAGCACTACAGGCTGTTCAGCCTTACCTCAATCCCTGGTAAGGTCATGGAACTTGGAACAATGCTGGAAACTATTTCCAGGCAGATGGAGGACAAGAAGGCAATTGGGAGTAGTCAGCATGGATTCACAAAGGGGAACTCACACTTGACCAACCTGATAACCTTCCACAATGAATTGACTATCTTGGTAGATGAGGGGAGAGCAGTAGATATTGTCTACCCTGACTTCAGGAGACACTGTCTCCCATAAGATCCTCATGTGGAAGCTGATGAAGTATATAGGCCAGATGAGCAGACAGTAAATCGGACTGAAAACTGGCTGAACACCCAGGCCCAGAGGGTGGTGATCAGTGATATGAAGTCTAGCTGGAGGCCAGTAACTAGCAGCGTACCTTAGAAGAAGACAGAGTAAGGATTTTTTGCGGTGGTATCCAGTGACAGGAGAAGAGGCAATGTGCACAAACTGAAAGACAGGAGAATCTGTCTGAACATCAGGAACTACTTTTTCACTGTGAGGGTGACTGAGCACCGGTCCTGGTTTCCCAGGGAGGTGGTGGAGTCTCCATCTATAGAGACATTCAAAACCTGACTGGACACAGTGCTGGGCAGCTTGCTTTAGGTGACCCTGCTTGAGCAAGAGGGTTGAACCAGATGACCTCCAGAGGGCCCTTTCAACCTGCATCATTCTATGACTCTGAACATATACATCAAGAGGAGGCCTGCTGTGGGTAAAGCAGCCTCTGGGAGGCCTTCTGCCCCAGACGGTCACCTCCAGAAGGTTTTTTGTTTCACAGCTAGGTAGCTACTTGGAATAGAAATATTAGCTTTCTATCGCAATAAAACAAAAAATGTTAAAGGCTACCTGAGACAGGACTTACTTGAATTTTGTATTTGGGCAGGGAACAACGTAAAGTGTCTCTGAAAAAACAGGTTAGCCTGCAAAATACCTGATCTGGATCTAAATTTCTTCTGGGTATTCTCCCCCAGACCCTAAAACATGAAAACTGGAAGTTGGCCGAAGTAGCTTAGGACCAACTTACCTCAAGAAGGCTGAGAAAGTGGGAGTTATCATCAAATCTACCTATGAACACTGCTTCATAAGAAAGGAATACCATCACAGATGTAAAGTTGACGTGTCAGAAAATATACCACGCAAAAATATTTTAATAAGTCTACTCCTTCACTTTCCTGTAACTATCCAGATGTACAGATCTGGAAGAAATGTTTGGGTCAGCAAATACTGTTTCTTTCAATAGATTCAGGAAAAATTGAACAAGGAGATTTGCTTTTCTCTGTCTTTTCCAACATAATCTTTATTTCCTTGCTCAGCAAGAGAAGAATAACCAAGTCCAAGCAGATTTTAGAAAGTGAGAGGCATTTGTTTCAGCCATTGCCATCTGAGTAGTTCATATAAACACACCAATGAATGTAACAAAAGGCATTTTTTAATTCTTCACCCACTTGCTTTGAAATTCAGCGTCTCATTTCCCAAGGAATAATATTTAACATTATCCAAAGACTTGGTCTAACAGAGCAGGTATTTACATAATGCAAGATATGAACTTTGGCTACTTTGCCAGCTGTTTCTATGCTCCCCAGAACAACTCAAATTATATTCTGCAATAGCTTTGTCCCAGTGTCACAGCAATACCTGCATGAGATACTACTTGTTTCTGCCGAGCTACATACAGATACACTACCACAATGGCATTTTCTGCCTTACTACCAATTTTCTTTTCCCCATATATGCAAATTCTACACCAAAACCACTGAAACCAAAACCAAATAAAATGCACCCCACCCCACATTTGCACTGGCTGCTGTGTTACAAACCTAAATGGTCTAGTTTTTTCTACTTGTACCTAATGCATCTGAAACAGTAGCTCAAACTGACCCTTGAATGTCAAAACTGGACTATCACAGTGTCCCTGGCAAAGCAAACACTATGCACAGTAAGACATTTAAGAAACAAACAAACACTCCCCCCCCCCTTTCCTTAAGCCTTTATAACCGTTGCAAATGCTAATGGCAACAGTGACAAGAAGGGGAAGACATGAATCCTTGAGCTCTATGAGAAAAATTCCTTCTTTCTACCTTCTGCTATATGGTATGGGTTTCCAGAGAAGAAACTGTAACATGCAGGAGAAAAATCAGTAAGACGGCAAGGCAGGGAAAACTCCTTGCACTTGTAATTGCCGTGGGCCTCCTGTTAGAAGTGAGAGATCATTAAGCTGTGCATAAAAGGAATATGAAATAAGAACTAAGGAAGAGTATTCATTATTATTCAAGAGAAACCAACAATTTCTTTCCATTATAATTCAAAAGAAATCAACAATCACAAATCCTTAGTCAGGTCATTTCCCTAAGCTAAAGCAAGCAAAAACCATACAATACATAGAGTTATTCATCACAGTCTGAGTAAGAAAGGAGGAAACTTGAACCATAAGTGAAATCTTCCAACACAACTTGGGGTTCTGAGGACAGAAACAAAATGAGAGCGCTTCTCTACTCCCTGCATGAAGCAAGCAAGGAGTGTGAACAAGAATTCCTCGTGCACTTTACCAGGAAATTACTTTCCATTTGAAAGTGAAGAAATAAAATATATACTACCTAAATTTAGGAGAAAGAACAGAGACAGCAGGAATGGCATTTCAGTTTTGTGCTGTGGCATCAATCTATCAGCATAAAGCTCAGGAAACAAAGCTCATCTTTCACTCACCAGAAGACATCAGGCAGTTCAGCAGAGAGGACAGAGTGGACTGTGCACAGGCTCCGATTGCCACACATGGGACTCTGAGAACAAGTAAGGAGGAAAGAACATGAAGAAAAAGCGTGACTTTAAAAACTGAGCAACACAGAAGAAATAAATGAGGCATCCAGGAGTTGTGTAGAGAAAGCCAGACGGGGTAAAAAGATAGGAATGTAAGATGAAGGGTTACTACAGAGCAAGGAGGGTGTTCACGCATCCCAGAAAGTTTGGATTACTGGGGTTGCCTCCGGCTGAGTTGGGGAACTGACTGAATGTGTTCGTGCTCTGCCAACCCCCTGCACCTCACTGCCAGAATGGGCTATTTTTCTTTTCCTCTAGAAATGCAAGAATTAAATGATGGCTCCTTCCAATCTGAACAGTGCTATCTTCCAGCTCCACAAAGCTGTCAGATGGGCAAAAGACAACGGGTAGAACAATACCACTGAAGTTCCAGGAGAAAGAATCCAATTGGACAAGGTTGAAAACAAACCCAAAAAGTATAACTTTCTTTTTTTGGAACTGGTTACTGTTAAGGCACAGTGAATCCCTCATGCTGTCAGGGTACAGAAGACCACTGGGTATCAACTGAGTTCAGCTGGTGACAGCCGCCTTCTCCTTCCTACAATAACCATGAGAGTAAATGGCAGGGTTGCCATGTATTGAATATGGACAGCAGGGTTTTCCCTTCAGCTACTGTCCAGTCTGTACCAGCAAGTGTGTGAAAGCAGGGGAAGAGGCACTACTTCCTTAACAAAGCAGAAACAGCAATGTATCTTCAATGGCAACAAATTGCCATGAAATGTATGTCATCAGCTCTGATGGTGTTTGATAAGGACATCCATGGCTGGATAATGTCAGGAGAACAAAAATAAGCTCTTTGCCTCAGACCAAAGCTGAATAGAAATGAAGGCAGCAGGGAATCAGGGACAGTTGCTCTGATATTTCCCATTCTGTAGGAAATAAATGCGCAATTTCACAAACGTTAGAATGTTTACACCTATCTGTCTGATTTCCCTTTGGTAACTTTGTGGGAAAAGAACGTAAACTTTCCTGATCCCTCAGGCCATCTTAGGCAAACCTCATGCTTCTTCGCAATGAGGCAAATCCCTGAAGAGCATGAGAAAGCCCAGAACATCTATCTTTGGGCAGGTCAGATAAACAAGAAGGGCATATCGGTATATAGGTACTGAATTCTGTTCCTGAAACAGAAAGTGTATTTCTATTATCTCCAAGACTTCAAAGACCAGAAATAACTTATTTTTGACACCATCTTATTAAGAAAACTAGAAGATGAAGAAAGAGATTTTCTCAAGAGAGATCAGTAGGAAATAAAAGCTTTCTCATTCCTCAGTGTTGAGACATGACATGTAGGATATGGAATGACAATAATCAAAATACTTCTCTGATTTCTAAAAGAACAATAACCAAGTACTAAAAAAAAGTAAGATATTTTTGCTTCTACAATTGCATTATGTTGTCCTGCCCTTATAAGAGCATGCCCCACAGCAAGAAAGTGACCAAGCTGACAGCATAAATTTGCTGAGACACTCTCATACAAAGAAGGCCGAAGGAGCTGACAATACTAATCTTTTTTCAGGGGCAGGATGTAAGCCACAGTGTGGATAGGGGCACAGCCACAGTGGGAAGTTGTTACATGGTGCTAGTGGAGCTAAAGCAAACCATGGTATCAAACAGCAGCTAAGATGACACAACTTGACAATGACCTAGTAGGCAGGAGGTCGCAGAGGAAACAGTTCTGAGTTTCCCCTGGGTAAATCCATGCTTGTCTTTCATATCAAGGTCAAGAAAACTCAGTCTTCATACTGTCAAAGGTCTACATAGCTAACCTAAATTAATACTGGAAAGGGGGTGAGTAACTATTATTAACCTTGGTTTCATAGAGAAGCACCCTGGGGCCTTACTCATCATGACACCATTGGTTACAAGGTTGTAATTAAAATGGAGTTCCTTTTTTTTGTGTTTAAAAGAAGGATCCTAGCTTTTTGTCCGAAAGTTAGAGAACACACAGCACAATTCATTTTGTGATCAAAAAATATCAGTAGAAATGTGTCTCCAAGAAATCTGGTGACTTATGTCAGTCTTCTTTATCCCATGTCATTTAACAACAAAATAATGCAGACATTTGACACCTTCCAACATAAAATCACCAGATGAGAGGCTTAATGGTGGTATCAGTGACATGATCTAGGGCATAAGCAGGTTGACATTATGACATATACATTCAATTTACTCCTTTCATTTGGATATTAAAAACACTACAGCCTTCCTCCTCCTCCTTTTTCAGGAGAAGAAAAAAGACCACACAAAATCTCACCTGTAATAATCAAACATGATGTTTTCCCCAGCTACAAAAATTCTTTTAAGAACTTAATTTGAGCCTTTGTTCAAAAGGCTAGTTTCTCTTGGGCTTTTCTGTATTTCTCATAAGTATTCTTTTATCTGTCTTACTATGTTACATATGTGGAAAAGAAAAAATATCTTGCTTATCTAATTTTAGGGATGCCTTTTTCCTTATTATTATTATTATAGAGCACTTTTCCAAACAGTGACATAATTAATAAAAAACTTGGGAGCTGCTGAATTTCTCAAAAGCAGTCTGCTCTTTTGCCTACAGAATGATTTTTGTAAGTCCTTTTCATCAGGAAGGTGCTCCCAGGTCACTGCAAGGACTAGGAGACTTCACCTTATACAATCCACAACTTAACACGACAAACAGAGCCACCAAGGCCTGATTTTCACCTCTTTTACCCTTGCTCCAATCATCAGCACAACTGCCCTAAAGCCAGTGGATCCTGGGCTAGGAGAAAGAAAAAAAATACCCAAACATGCAGACCCATGCAGAGAAGGGAAGGGAGCAGCAGGAATGTAATTGTAATTCACTTGCGATGGGAGTCAGCACCTGCCTAGCTGTTGCCAGACAGCTCTAAATTACATCCTGATTTTGAATGGGTGAAGCAGCTCTTGGCCATTCCCTGCCCTTTGACCTCTACCATAGACCCCCATACACCCCTGGTAACGAGGGGTAGGAAAGGGAGGCAAAATGTGCAGAGCTGGGAGCTGACATGCTTGTGCCAGCAGGGAGTTTTTCCATGATGGGGCTGGCTGTTTGCAGCTGCTTTCCAGCCCCATTCTTCCTCTGGCTACAGCAGAAGGCTCAGATCTATAGTAGGACTAATAGGCATAAGTGATTTCTAAAGAGAATGCATCTAAGTGATTTCTGAATGACCACCACTATATGTTCTTCAGATCAAGAGAAATCTGCTCCTATACTGCCCTGCCTGATCCAGAGGGACTATCCCCAACCTCTGAGAGGACAACTTCTTTTGGCTTCCGTGAGCTTTCAGTCACGCTCCATCATCAGACGGTTGATGAGAGGGGAAATAATTTAATCCTTTTGTAGGTTGCACTTTGATGCTTACAGCCCTAAAATGTGTTATTCATCTTACTGATGTGTTTATAGTTCTTAATGTCTATACCTAAAAAGTCATTAGTCAATTAGTAACCCAAGTAAAGAAACAAACAAACAAAAAGCCCTACCAGCAGTGCCTTACAGTAGCCTGAACAGGTTGTAGAGGATATGAGAGAAAGCAAAACAAATGGCCTTTGGCACCTAACCTGTGAAGTCATTTTCACTCATTTCAAGGGGGGGGGGGGGGGGTGGGGAGTAGAAAAAGGAAACCCCATGGAAGGAAACAAGAAGGGCTGGGCTCAGCCAGTGTCTCTGTTAGCCTGCCTGGGCATCTTCTGGGTGTTCCACAGAGACCTAGTGACTGCCCTGAATTAGCCTCCCTGTTGCTCCCAGGTTAGTCCTCACACTTCTGGTGTTCTCTGTGGCCCTGTGAACGATGACTATTCTGCTTTGGCACATAACCAGTATGTTGCATAACTGGGAAGAAATCTAGCGTGCATCCCCACACTGCGAGGATCATGTTCAAGCAGTGTGGGCTGCCCTCCAGAACAGCAACGTCAATCAAGCAGCAGAAGGATGCTTCTTTCCCGTAAGGGGGAAAAGATGGCAGGGGGTTGGGGAGGGATCAGCTTTAATAAAGCTTTGACTTCCTTTTTATGCTGTAGACTCAGAGCAGGGTTTTCACTGACATCTCAAAGAAAAAGAAAAGCTACCTCTGTCATTACAAGAACAAGTACAAGGGACCTGGCACAAGATCTACTTTGCTAAAGCCAGGATTAAGCATCAGAATTGACCCAGAGAGAAACAGATATTCATGAAGTCTGAACTGCCTCAGACTGAGCTTAATGAAAGTGTTGTGACATCTTTCTGACAAACCTGCCTACTGATTGCTTGACTTAATGATATGAAGCAAAACACTCATAGCTCAAAAAAAAAAAAAATCACACAAATTTAGGTACCATAAAAGGATCCCACCAAAGAAGCCTGAGTCCAAAAAGCCTCTAACATACAGACAGCATGGATGGAACCAGTAGGTCATGTTAACTGGTATCCAAAGCAAAGCAGTTGCAGGTATATTTCCTCTAAAGGACACAGAAAACTGCCCGTGGGCCTCTCTTCTACAGTGCATCTTCAGTTTCTCCATTTAAAAGCATAAGAGTGTTTTTCAGACAGGATTTTCAGGGGTAGATGAGCCAAGGTTTGAACAGTGCTCCATTGATCACAGCTTGATTCTTCTGTTTTGGAACATTGACTTTTACATTTCCTGGACTCATATGATCAGGTGTCCAAGGCTGTGGTTAGCTTGCTTGAATTGTACTTGACTCCTCTTTGTGGAACAAGTAACTGTGGTTTGCTGACTAAGCTGTTTGCTGTTTTTCATCTGCTTTTGTAAAGGAAAGTTCAGTTCCATAGCTCAGCCTTAAATTGTCATGGATGTCAATAACACAGAAGGAAAGGTCCTTTACTGAATATCCTTCCCTGAATGCAAACTAAATGGACAAACTGCAGCCTTGTCACTATGAAAAAACACGATAAATCCAGAATTGAGTTTGGACGGCTGCTGCTTCACACAGTTCTCTCAGCTAGCTCTCCCCCCCACTTGTTTGTTTATTTTTTATATTGGATTCAGTAGTTAGTTAACAAAGGGAGCAAAGAGACTGGAGGCAGCTGCCCTCCGCGTAACCCACGTGCCAAGTGCAGTGCAGACATGAGCAATGCAGGCTCACCACACTGCTCTGCTGGTGCACGTGAGGCCTGGCCAGAAGATCCAGCATCTTGTGGTTAGAGAGTGACTGCGATACCCACCCATGGCAGTTACGAGAAGTACCAGAATATCACCCCAAATTTAGGCTGATGATGCCAGTGATACTGTAGACTGCCTTCTTCTCTGGGTAGATAATGTGATTGCATCAAGGCAGTGCTTTTGGTATAGGCAGTGCTTTTAAAGCACATGGAGTATCTACACTTGTTACTACATGAAAATATAGACTCCTAAATTCCAGCTTTGTGAACAAAGGCTGACAAGCACTTTTGAAAACCTAGATTGACAGGGACTTAGGGACTTACCTCAGGGGCTTACGCCTGAAATTCTTGACCCTGACACATGAATGAGGTTTTCAAATCCTCAGAAAGCATTTCCACTTGTGAAATTAGACATCCAGTAGTAATAATGGACCCCAAACCAAAACAGTTGAGCCCTTGCTTCTTGTCCCATCAAGGTAATGGTCAGTTTAGGGTGCTAATGTAGGATAAACTTGGCATAAGTCACCATATAATCAGCAGCTTCTCCTTTCAGGGCTTGGGTTTATTGCTCATTTTTCCTACTCTCTCCCACTGTTGACAGTGGAAGATTATGTAGCTGAAGCCACACAGATGCCCACATACTTTTCTCAGTCAGGTTTTAATTCATAAAGCTACAGAAAAAAAGTCAGTGAAGTGGGCATACTTTGTGATCTCTTAACCATATTTTCTGCCTGTTTCTCCTCTTGTCCCTTTCTGCTTCCCAAACTCCCAGCAGCCCTTTCAAGTTTTATAACACAACAGCAGTAGAGCTCTCCAGCTTCTTTAAACATGAAACTTGTTCCTCCTGTATGTAATGATCTTGCCTTGCCAATTGTATTAGGGAAAAAAAAAAAAAATTTTTTATCTCTTGCCCTGCTTCACAAGTTGTCTTGAGCTTGCACCACACAGCACAGAATCTAGCCCCAGCAAAGAGCCAGATCTCCCTTCATAAGTCTCAATAGCACAGAACTGATGTCAAAGACCTTTGCATGCACCAATCATGGGCCCTCCCGGTAGGCCTATACAATGCTATACTGACTATAACCAGGTTTTTATATCTAAGTACAGTTACAATTCAGTGACTTTTACGAATTTTGAGCTTTCTTTCCCCCCTGCTCTAACTATAAACCCTTTGTCTAGCATAAGACATGTTAAAGGGGCTGAGGGTTTGGGGTTTTTTAAACCTATTTTTCTTCATGCAAGTCTTAACTTACTGCCGATCAACTCCTTTAAAAAAAATTTTTTTTAAGCTAGGCCAGATATTTCCAAGACACTCAAGTTTTTTTTCTTGGAGCTCACTTACTTGGAGCACAAGAATTCTTATCCTGAAATAAATCTACCCAGACTAGCTTTTAGAGATGTGTTAATTGCCTTGAGTAAATTGGTACTCAGGTAATTGAAGGCACTTAGTGAAAAAAGAAAAGTAGTCCAGCGCAGGCAAACCATGGTTGTCCAGACAAGTAAAAACCATAATAATTTGGCTTGACTTTGGCTGCTGAGATTTTCACAATTACAATTCATGTGGTCTTTCACTCATCTTGCATTTGATTTCCTTCAATGTAAAGGGCAAGTCTGCAGGTAATTAAGTCCCTTACATGAAAAAAAAAAGGATTTGAAGCAAAGTGAGAAATTTGACTTTCACTTAATTTGGAAAAATACCCACAAAAGAGAAGTGAAAGAAATGAGAATGAGAACAACTAGTCAAAAATCTTCTGAGGTAGAGTTCATGTTGTAAACTGAGAGATCAATTATGACAGGAAGAATAAAACTTACTTGAACCTAGGAGATTTTTATAAAGTCAGACTGAAACCCCCCTCACTTAAGAGTAAAATTTTCATAAAAGAAAACTCTGGAAAGTCCAGAAATACATGCAGATTGTCATAGCTGGCAGATCAAAGAATCATTAGAGGCTGTAATGAGACTAGATTGTTCTTAGTTACTCAGGACCTTCCAAAAATACTAGCTAACAAGTGTCGAACCCCTGGCAGCCAGATTTTTTTGAGTGTGGTGAAATGTTCCAGTTAAACCCTTAAGCATAACTGCTGAAACAGTGCCAATGATGCCTTTATAAGCAAGTGGTGGGTAGATCATTCATACCAAGTTGGGGCTCGTTTCAGCAATTTGTGGAATGAAAATTATGAAGAAGAAACTTATAACCCAGCTAGAGTAGATGTTCATCTCAAAAAATAAGTTAAACTTATAAAATATCAAGATGTCATATTGAGGTAGTATTGCTAATACTCAAGAGTCACGGTACAAAATGCAAATCCTCTCCAAAATGTTAACAATGACCCATTCAGCAATGCTGGAAAAATCTCACTACTACGTCAGTGGAGCATTACGTAAGAGTTAGCAATCTGCACTTGGCCAGGAGAATTATTTTTAAAAACCTTGAACTATGAGTTATGGTAGAGTATTAATGGAAACCAAATAATTTCTTACAGAGACTTAAAGTATGGAACAGTGAAACAGTCCAGGAATGAGTGAAAGAGACTGTGTGCTTTTTCTTGCCGACCCTGAACTAAGAGTTGCTGAATATAGGATCTCACTTTAACTGCATCAGCAAAAGTTCAAGGGAAAAGTTATGAATAGGAGGAATTGATTTTTTTTTTTTTTTCCTCATCTCTATCATGAGGAACTATTTCCTAGGTCCTGATACAGCCCTTCACCAACGCGGTAATCTTTCATTTATGAGAGTACTGAGGAAACCTGAACCCTTTTTACCAGCTCTTCTTACGCTTATGGTGAATCGGATCCATCCTGAAATGAGCAGGCAACAACCCTACGTACCTTTGCAAATCCATGTCCTTTTGCCAGTGACATCTTCTGGAGTCTCCCTATCAATGAACTTTTATACACAAAACATCAGTCATAGATTACAAGCATCTACTGTTAGAAGAACACCCTATAAGAATAAACCTGGGTTTTTACCTAATAAGCCCAACAACCTTCTATCACAAGTGCAAAAAAGTTTCCAAGGGGAAAATAACTTTATTTTGCCACTTCTGTACAACTTTCTTATCCAAAACAGCCCAGCTTAACCTCAGCATATGGATTTTGAATGCTGCGCGTTCACTCTCCTCTCAAGCTCGGTGAAACACAAGGAGGTGACATATTTTCCAGAAGCTCACACAGCTCATCCACTGTTGGGACAGGTGGACCTCTTGGCTCCTCTTCCTTTCTCTAACCGCATGTGTTCCCTCACTCCCCAGTCTGAGATGACCACAGTGGGACTGGAGAAACGTGAGTCACACTGCAATCCCACCACAAAGTGAATCACAGTGTGAGCCCGCTTTACAAGAAATCTTTTTTCGGGATGGGGTTAGGGATAGAAGGGGCTGTTTTGCCCTTGGCAAAGGGATGCATGCAGGGATTAACTTGCAAGCAGCTAATGTTGTGCTAGCAGTGCCTCCCCGTGTGCAAGGAGAATAAAAATATCAAGCTGATCACTACCATAAATCAGTGTCCCGTCAGCTTCATTAGGTTTGCTTACATTAGTAAATAGACATACTCGGTAGCGTACATAGGAGGATAAGGCCTGTAGCAGCTGACTATTGTGACTGCGTTATTAAAAAGCAGTATAAGTTAATATAGCTAACAAATAACATCTTTAATGTAAAAGCAAGCACTGGGTAGAAAAATTCCAGAGTTAAGGTTGACTATGCATTTTTAGCCTTGACCTTTGTGATAAAGCTTTCAATTAAAGCTCACAGTCTGTGGGTTTTCCCCCCTACATTTGACTTCCTATATTGTATGCCACAGTTGACAAGAGCTTTTACCAAGTCCCCAGAAGGTTGCCATACTTTCCTCTTTCCTGAGACCCTTTAATGCAGGTGACATAGTGCCCACATGACCTACTTCTTTTTTATTTATTTCTAATTTTGGGGGTTTTTTAATCACCATGTATCATGACCACAGGTAACCCTACACCTGCCAAAATCCACTAAAAACATGTAGAGTCAGGCATTTAGAATTGTAGATGTTACAGAAGTAGCATAAATCTAGCTTTATTTGTTTATTTATTCAGACATTCCTTAATGATTATACTTAATGGTTAGAACTTCAGAATTATATTAATTCTTGTGAAAAGCTGCTCATTAATCATAGATTGTTGCATTTGCTCTGTGTGAAGAAAAAAACACATTTAAATTAAAGAAAAAAGTTATCTTGGGGTCCATTCCAAATTAAGACATTCCAAGGTAAGACACACTTGCGATGTACAACCCACACCCTTGTGTGCAGCTGAACCTCAAACCTGGCCAAAATGGGGGGAGGCAGGGTGTGGGGTGTGTGTATGTGAAGATACTCCAACTCTGGAATAATATCACGTCTTTACAGAAGCTAAGATCCAGCCCTCATTGGAGGAGGTAAAAGTAATACTGGTCTGCTTTGGAGGCAGAGCATGTTAGCTGCTGTTGAGAAACTCCAGGCAGACACCACAGCCTCCAGGGAATGTAAGCCTAGAAATATCCAAGGATGACCCACTGGATTTAAACAACATCAAATAGCTTCTCCACTTTCTGAAAGGCACTAGCAAACTGACATCTAGCACCACAAAACCAAACTGTAGATGGTAACACTGAGCCTGAAGGGACTGCCTCAGTAACTATATACTGTAGAATATATGCCACATAACAGATCGTGCAGTAACACAACTTTCAGCTGTGTTATTTTGGGTTGTCACTGTATAACAACACGGTGCTACTTATATGAGCTACCTGTAGCAAAGAGGACTAGCGTTCTGTCTTTCTTTAATACTTTGAACAGGATGCTGTTCTTGTGCTTCCTGTTACAATAAATAACACGTTTAAAAAAATTAGGGAGCTGAGGAATTTAAGCAACTTCAAGAATTCTGACAATACCACGGCATTATCATAATTTGTGAAAAGTCTAGGAAAATCCTTTTACAATTCCTAAACAATGGCAAAATCATGATAACATAAGAGTTCACACTGAATTAAAAGAAGGCAAAAAAAAAAAAAAAAAAAAAGGAGGATTATTTTCTTTTGTGGGACTTGCTTCCTTTTTTATTCATTTGCCTGGTGAATTTAGCTTAATTTGTAAGAGGTAATTAAAACCTTGACATTACATGCTTGAAGTTCTTCATATTGTTAAAGACTTTCTACAAGAGCAATTCTAGCTTCAAGCTAACTCCTCTAAATGAAAAATTTTGATTCTTAGATCTCTCTCTTCATCAAGCCAAAACTCTGTATTTTCTTCAAATGACTTTTTAATTACACTTTTTTTTCCCCTTTGGATTAGGAGCATAGATTAGCTTGTTGCTAGACAGCCTTTTCTAAAGATGCCGCTGTTCTCAAATCCTAGCCTTTTAGAATCCAACTTTTTCCGCCAAAAGGCTAGCTTGTCTGTAGAAAAATGTGTCTTTTCTTCCAAAACTGCCTTCCCATTAGAAATCCAGTGTTCCATGGTAAACCACTTCTGACAGTAGGTTTTCAGCTAAGTTTGTAACTAAACGCAGAGACATGAAGAACAATGCCGAAGCAGGCAAAACTCTGCCCTTGCTGTCTGAATGTCTGCCGAGGGGTGTGAGGGGGGAAACCTGCAAGTTAATCAGCTCAGCTCCCTCACTGGAACAAGAGTCTAGGCAACAGGAATACCTCCCTTCCCCCTTCCAGTTTCCTATCATAATCAATTAAATGACTTAAACCCAAGAATTAAAACAGCATCAGGTCCACTTCACAGGTGAGCTTTGGGTCTGCAGGTGGAGGAGGCAAGCCTGAGTTGCTTTTGCCTCCCCAAACTTCTAAGCAGGAAAAGGAGGATACGCCAGATTTGAATCTTCCTGCCCACAGCTGGATTTGCTTCCCAAGTTTCAATGGCATGCACTTGTGCATCCTCTCAAGCACAGACTCTGTACAAGCACTGGTGCGAGTCAGCCTGTGGAACTCCTGCCATGCCAGGTGAGATATGAAGAGGAAAGAATCCAGCTTTCTTTGGGGTTTGGCATTTTGTTTCTTTCTACTTGCCAAACCTCACAGCTCAATGCAATTATACTTAGGAATAGAGACTATGTGATATGAAAGTAACAGGGAGTAAATAAATGTGCTATTTTTCCATGTTATTTTTCTCCTAGCAAACTTCCCAGACCTGAAGCAAACTTTTAGTTGTGGTAGCCTTCAAGGAATCAACTCACTGACCTGCCATCCCCAAATGGCCCTGTGCATAATACTATAATCCCTGTGAGCCGATCAATTATCAACTGGCAGAGAAGTTTTGCAGGCCTACACAAAAATGCAGCAGCTGGCTGAGTGGTCAATCTACTCCTTCCTGTCTGAACATGGGGAAAGAGAGAGAGGTGTAGCATCCCTTCTATCTCCATATTTGCAGTATAATCTACTGATCTTTTTACTCTCATTACTGCTATTGAGATAGGCAACTTCTGAGATTAGTCTATTATGGCAGGCATTGCAATCAGATCCCCTTCTATTAACATATGTTCATTGCAGCCTCTGGCACAATCCTGTTTTTCTTTGCTTCTGACTGACAAATTACAATTGCTTGAATTGTTTACTATTTTCTTTTGTGGGCTGAATTATATATTATTGTTCGTTTCAATAAAAAGGTTTTGGCTGTTTCCAAGAATGCAATGTTTAGGGGTGAGCAGAAAGAAATTGTTTATGTCGCGTTTGACAAGATAGAAGTTTAGTAATGTTTCTTGCTACAGCTCCAAGGATATGCCTGTTGTCATACCCATGAAAAGCCACTCAAATTATAGGCTTTGAAATATCAGGTAAGCCTTTTATATGTAGCTTGCCAGGGATAGTTCTGTTTAACTCATTTTCTAGATGCCTAACTTGAATGCTGATTTTTGAATTACATAAGTGCTAGTCACATATGACTGCAGCTACCCTGTATTGCATAGATCAAGTTAATTCATAGTACTTGGAAAAGAAATCAGGTCCTGGGCATCTCAGATTTCCCTAAAATGAATGGATACATTTAGCTTAATCTCTCTGCACATCAGTTTCCAGGATGCAAACCAGAGATAACACTTCCTTTGTTTCACTCGTATGGTGAGAAAAGAGTTCTTGAAACAATTTGCAAATGCACTGATAAGAATTATTTAAAAAAAAAAAAAAAAAAACCAACAAGACACACACCACTTTTGAGGAAATTAACAATTCAATATTTGAAGCGCAGCCTGAATGCAGGAAATAACTCTGAACCAAAAAAAAAAAAAAAAAAAAAGTGATTAACTGGAACTCCAGGAATATTTTCCATCCTGTAGCCTGAATAATGCAAAGATTATACAGAAAAAAAGCAGCATGTGACTGTGTGTTTAAGTAAGTCTTTATCAATGTAGATACATAAGGGAATGACCTGAGTTCATGCTGACAGCCTTACAGAATGGCACTTCCTACCATCTGAGTACTTGACTATACAAACTTATTAATACCCTCTAAAAGCAGAGGAAAGGTTTCTGCACATACTTTACACTGCTGAACTTGGAAGACGCCAAGCAAATGTAGATGACTGTGCTAAGTACTGTACAAACAGAACCAAAATCTTGATGCTAATAAGGCACTGTACTAATAAGTGTTACTACAAGCAAAAAGGGATACTAAGACCACAGATACATATTTCTCATTTCTTCACCTCTTCCATTTTTTCTTAATTTGTCATTTCTTTAAGTTGTAAGAGTCACCACTTTATTTGTGACAAAGAACAGGTTTTCAACTTTTTCTAGCATCTAGAGTTAAAGATCATGTATTTAAATTTAAAAAAAAAAAGTCAATCTCAATATCTTGATAAAAAGTATTGCAGGTCTTTTGCCCACTGCCAGGAGAACAAGTCTACTACATATGCAGATATACATTAATATATTAATATTGAATTTGTCATTGTTGTATGGCTGAATAAACGCAGTTTCAGCCCATTTTTACTTCTGTATTTCTATAGTTGTGCCCATGAAGTTAAGGTTGTTCAGACACCCTTTCTGTTACCTATAGACAAGTCAGAAAGAGAATATATGTGTTTGTTTACTGCTTTTTGTACTCAGAGCCATTGTGTAAAAGCTACAGCAATGTATCATCTGAAATTCCTATTGTCTTCACTACAGTGACCTGTGTCTTCACACTGCTCAGACTGCTACTAAAAGCAATGTACTGGATTAAAGAGCCTAGTATTTTTCAAATCCTCTAGCTGAGGCAATTCATGTCTTTTATAGGTAATAAAGCTATCAATTAATGAACTAACCTCCATAATAAACACACATTTTACGCACACAAAAAGGCAAGCTACTAAGCACTGTTGAAAATCCCACGTGCCGTGAATTCTGCTTCAGAGTATCTTTGTCAGAACATTTTTCACGTCATCCATCCATATTGTCATAGGAGCTACAAAATTCTCAAGAGAAACAGTCCAAGATGATTCCAACTTCTGCATGAATGCACTTGGATATTTTGAAATTTAAAACCCTACAAACTCCTCAGTAGTGTCGAGCATAAACTATTTTTACTGTCTGGTTATGAGCAGATAGTGTAATGGACTGTACAGGTGACTGAAAGCTACTGCTGCTTATTTCTTGGAACAGCAATTGCAGAGCAAAATAAATTTGTCAAACAGATTACAGGGCAGGGGAGAAAAGAAAAAAAAAAAAAAAAAAAGGAGCAGATGACAAAACTAAGAGCATTCCAAAGTAATAAAACTCCCTGGTAAAACCCTGACTGATGTTTTTGAACAGACAAGAATAAGAAAGAAAATACAGTCAAAATACAGTCAGGAAAGAACAGTAGGAGCGAAAGGGGATTTAGAAGTTTTAGAAATGTTTTAGAACATTTGGTGAAAATTAGAGAGGGACCATGACCAAAATGCTTCATCCAAATACCTCTAAATTTTGGAGGACACTTGATAGCTTGAACTGGATTAGAGTTCTACAAACTTGCTTTTTTACAATGGACTTGTAGCCAAACTCCGCTTCCAAACTCTGGGATAGTTTGAGAGCGTCTTTGGATTCACATCCTGAATCTTCCACCCATGTCAGCTGGAAATCTTACATTAACGCAATTGTTGAAAAACAGCATTGCGAGCCAGGTTTCTATTTTCAGTGGTTCAACCTCCAGAGCTGTTCTAGGCCACCACCTTCGTCTGCTGGAAATAGTGCGTGAGGTTTGACCTGGGCAGCTCAAACGCCTTTCTGCAGCGCACAGACGGAGGTTTTATTGTAAGCTTCTCTTTCCAGCACTTCAGTCCCTCCTACACAGTTCAGTAACCAGTTAATTTATACATTCTGCCTGAAGCACTCCCTCTGGCTTCATAATACAATCTCTCAAATGAAGAAAACGTACATAAAAGCAGATACAGCCGTTCCCAGGCCACTTACTCAGCTCGAGGCTGCCTGCTGGCATGAAGGCGCTCGTAGCCAGCTCGGTGTCCCGGGGCAGTCTGCGGCTGCAGCCACCTTCCCGCCACACAGACACCTTCCTACATCACAGTGTTTCCACTATATTCCCTATATTGCATCCCTGTTCTTGCCAGGTCACTCTGGAAGATTTTACTTTGGAATCTGCTTGCTTGCAAACAGGTTTTATTATACTTATAGGAGATTAGAGGGAAAAGAAGAAAAAAAAAAAGGAGGAGGAAGGGTTGAAACAAGTAGTTTATGAGCACTAGAGATAATGAAGCCTCATATCCTATGCATTTCTTTCTTGTGGAAGTTCAAATAGCTGCTTAGGAAAATGTAAACTCCAATTCCTTTTTTACCCTGCGATTTTAGTGTTTCTGATGGCTTCTGTGCCCTGTGAATTTTCTGATGTATACTATGGGAAAACTCATACTCCTGCCCTTTCCCTCGTGGGGACATTGACAGGGTCTCTGCTCTTCCCACTGCCTTAACTCCTCTATCAAACTTGTCTGAAGTAAGCCAGTGGATCTGAAAGTTATCTGGGGGAATACACTAGGAGACATGTTCATGGACAGTGCAACAAAAATAAAAAAGATGAAGATCAATATGCTTACTGCACACCACCCCCTCACCCCACTCCCCCCCCCTTACCCCACTCCCCCCCCAACAAACAAACAAACAACAAAAAAAACCCAAAACAAAACCAAAAAACAACCCACAAACAAACGATGCAAAAGGAACTGAAAGGACCTTTGAGCGCACTTAGGTTTAAGAACTTTCTAATGTCCTCCGTATGTAGCACCCCTATAGAAAGGTGAACCCCAGGGACTGCCATTTAAGTTGACAACCCAGCATGTTTGCTAAGAGGACAATAGCTTTTTCTTAGCTCCTAGATCTAAGATACTAACAGTTAACTACCTAATTTCAGGTAGCTATTTGTACATACATTGGTAAAACAATATGATACTAATACAGTGCCTTTTTTCAATAAATAATGTGTGGTAAGGCCACAAGTTTGTGCCTCTGCATGTAGGAGTGGAAAACAGATTTCCTGTGTTTCTAGAATGTTTACGATCTCAAAAAGTTATACTGAAAAATTGAAGTATCAGACCTTTCCCACAAGCAAGAAAAAAGCCTGTGTATTCCAACTGGTGCTATTGAAATGTTATCAATTTTTTAAAACAAAAAGTCAACTTTGAGATAATTTTTTTCTTTTAAAATATGAATTGTCCAAAGTTGCAAAATGGATAATTGCTTCAAATTTACAAACCTGATTTTAAAATGTAAAGTTGAATGTTCGGACAAATTTTTTTTAATTTTTATTTTTAACTGGAAGAGGTGTCAAATCTTATATGTAAGCTGAGACTCTAGTATATTTCCAGTTGCAGGGAACTACCCTTTTGGGTAACTTCAAAAGCAAATCCCACGAAGATCTGGAGCTACCAGTTCTATCACATTGAAATAATCACTCAGCAAAAAACTGCCACAGACTTACTAACTTATATTTCTATGTTTCACAATTTCCAAAGCAGCAACTATTTCTGTATATTTTGCATACAAGACATTTTAAATTTGACATCTCTTTTTCTCATGTTGAAAGGATAGGAAAAGAAAGAAGTATTTCCTTTTCTCAGAAAAAAAGTCACATTCATTTTTGGCACACTTCAGTTTCAGCCAGAGCCACATCAGAGACTTAGGGGGTCTCTTCTGCAGTGTTTTCCTGTGCCTCCTTTGTGATCCTGGTGAGACTAATCTAGGAATGGAAACTTCAGGCAACATTTTCCACAGAAGGTGGCTGAAAGGTGAAGGCAGGCTGATGCTTTCATCACAGGAGCACAACAAAAGAAAGAAAATAAGCTGATAACTTGCAGCCTATGATGTTCATACTAAACATGAAGGACCTGGGAATTTGGATAGCTTTGGCTTTAAAAAAAAAAAAATTAAAAAATCAGCATGAAGACTGTAGATGACTTTATTCCACTACCTAATAATTCTGTTTATAGCAAATAAACAAGAGAACTGGGACTCCAAGACAGTAGGTTTTTTTCTTTAACTGTGGAACAGAAGGGGCCTTGGAAGAGTAATCTATACCAGGGAAAAGGTAAATATAGATGTATTATCATTATTATTATTATTGTTATTATTTTCATATAATACATACACTTTGCTATCATCTATACACAACAATATGTAAGCTATCATAGTGCGAAATCAGGTTGCAATTTTTGGGGTTTTTTTGGTTTTGTTTTTTTTTTTTTTTTTTTTTTTATTACCTTCTGAGTAATTCCTTTTCAGAAAAAAATGTTTTATGAAAACACTCTGGCAGGAATGCCAGAATATTTTTTTGGATCTCTAATGAGATTTTGTCTCATGATTCATCCTGCACAATCTGATTCCAAATTATTGCTTTTTATGTTCAAATATTTTCTTATGTAAGCAGGAATTCATATACTCATGGCAGGGGAAAAATGTGATAAATCATATTCCAACGCAATTCTTCTTTTCACATACAACCTGTCATGTTTAACTCCCAAGGATTTTTAAATAGCCCAAAGAAAAACACAAATAAAATGAAATGCGAATAAAGCAAATTCTAAAAGTAGAAAGAAAAATACTGTTCCCCACATATATTCCTGAAATGTTATGTTTCACCAAATTAATATTTGTTATTTATATAATACTTAAATACAGGTCTTCATAGTTTTATTGACAATGACCAGCACTGCATTTCAAAACCCTACAGGTAATTCACCAATCTTCAAAATCCTTCTAAGTAAATAAATATTATTTTAGAAATATGGGGGGGGGGGGGGAGAAGCAGCAGACTACTTTCCCAAGGCTGAACTTGGAATCAGTGAGAATCAGTTCTGAAACCAAAGGGTGCTGAGGGTCATCTCAGCATTCAAGGCATTGGTTTCTTTAACAGCGCACAAGAAGGGAGGTGGATTAACCTTAACCAGTGCACACCCAAGCCTCCTTCTCTAAACAAACAGCATGCTCAAGGATGACACACACTGCATGGGCACATCCAAGCCCCTTACTGACCAACACCAAAGGTGGTGCCATTCCAGCAAGCACCAGGAGGAATTCACTCCCCACCCCTTGCTCCCTTTTCTGCAGTAGAAACGGGTTTCTGCAGGAACTGATCCAGCTACTGAGCCTTACCCACCACTCCCTCACCTGTCCGTCTAAAATTCCCCCAAATTCCCCTAAACATTTAATAAGATTAGGTATGTTTAGCTCAAAATAAAGAGCTATTTAGTTTGGATTTCATCCCACCTTAAGGATTGCTTCTGCCACAAGGCCTACCAAACACTGCCAGCCAGTAACATGCAGCCGAGAGATGCATTGGGTGATAGCTATTCTTCTGTAAATGAGCTCATCCTCCCACAGTCCAATTCTACCAATTTGCTTCATCCACATGTTGTTTCTTGTCATTCATCTAGGTTTTAAACTTCTGGAGGCACAATCAGCTCTTTGCTATACCTTGGTAGAATCGCTACTAGAGTCCCAACTCCAGAAAGGGGCTCAAGGGTGCTCCTGCAACATAAACCCTTACTTTGTCCTCCCCAAATTAATAATATAATATAATGACTGATGCCATTATAACTAAATATCCGTACCTTTCTTTTCTGTCTTTAGATGTGTGTCCCCCTGGACTCCTCATCTCAATGATAGGTGTTTTGTTTGTTTGTTTTTAAAGCTTTAAGTCTGATAGAGAAATAATTTTCCTCCCAGTTGACTGGGCTCAGAAAGGTGTTTAACTGCACAGAACTACCATAGGGCTGGAAGAGATCCTAAGAGCTCCCCCAGTCTCTAATCCAGTCCACAGTAGACCCATGAATCCACAGTAACTCCAAAAGTCAACAATATTTACACCTATATTGACAGATGTTCATCCAATATAGCTGTGAAAACACATCCACAGTGCCTATGGACAATATAAAGTTTCCGCCAGTCTATGGCAACTCACCAGTATCCGTACCATTAGAAAAGTTTACCTAACATCTCATCTTCATTTTCCTCTGTGCAGTATAAGCTCATTATTTCTCCTTATGCGGGCATATTAAAAAAGAAAATAAAAAAAATTCTTTGCAGTTTGCAGCAGTCTTCCAAATAGTTGAAGACTATCATCATATCCTTACTCAGTCTTCTCTACTTTAGATTAAGCAAGCCCAAACTAAGGCAATAGTCCACCACTGAGAAAGGCCTTAAGTCATCTTACTGTTGCCCACTGGATCCCACCATTCTGGGACGGTAGACCCCAAAACTCAGTACCATCCTCCAGCTTGAGTCTTGCCATAACATGTTTAGTGTAGTACAAGATTTCTTCATACCTCTTCCAAGATATACTTCCCCTCAAGTATCCTCATACACTTTCCATTCTGCTCCCACAACATCAATGTATATTTGGCTCGTGTTTAGCTTGTAAGGTACAACAAGCACTACAACAGCCTTTCATCATACTGAAATCAAGTTCTCCAATATAGGCTCTCTGCCCTTCCCAACTTAGCATCATCTGCAAATTTAATGAGGCACATTCTGTATTCTCCTCCTGATCACTGATAGAAATACAAAATTTGACAGACAACCTTGGTGATTTCTTTCAAAATATGATTTTCTGATCAGTTTTGCCTTTAGAGTTTAACCCAACCACATCATTTTCATCTTCTGCCGTGCCTCCTCAGCGAGCTTTAAACCACGCTGAATTAGGTAGGCTTGATTTTCACAAATAATCTAGGGAAATGTTGTTGTCACTATATCCACTATATCTTCCCTTTGTTGCTGCAGTTATTAAGGTACATGAATAAGGCTCTCAAAAGTGACTGTTGTTTCTCATTGCTCATTTTATTAGGTTTGCATAGCAAGGTTGGGGGGGGGGGGGGGGGGGGTTACAGGGGTGGCTTCTGTGAGAAGCTGCTAGAAGCTTCCCCTATGTCCAATGGAGCCAACACCAGCTGGCTCCAAGACAGACCTGTCGCTGGCCTAGGTGGATCCCATCAGCAACGGTGGTAGCACCTCTGGGATAATGTATTTAAGAAAGGGAAAAATACTACTGCACAACAACAGCCAGAAGAGAGGAGTGAGAACATGCGAGAGAAACAACCCTGCAGACACCAAGGTCAGTGAAGAAGGAGGGGGAAGAGGTGCTCCAGGCGCCGGAGCAGAGATTCCCCTGCAGCCCGTGGTGAAGACCATGGTGAGGCAGGCTGTCCCCCTGCAGCCCATGGAGATCCACGGTGGAACAGATATCCACGTGCAGCCCATGGAGGGCCCCATGCCAGAACAGGTGGATGTGCCCAAAGGAGGCTGTGACCCCATGGAGACCCCACGCTGGAGCAGGCTCCTGTCAGGACCTGTGGACCCATCAAAAGAGGAGCCCACGCTGGAGCAGGTTTGCTGGCAGGACTTTCAACCCCACAGGGGACCCACGCTGGAGCAGTCTGTGTGTGAAGGACTGCACCCTGTGGAAGGGACCCACACTGGAGCACTTCGTGAAGAACTGCAGCCCATGGGAGGAAGGACTCACACTGGAGAAGTAGGTGGAGGACTGTCTCCCGTGGGAGGGACCCCACGCTGGAGCAGGCAAAGAGAGTGAGGAGGAAGGAGCAGCAGAGATAACATGTGATGAACTGACCACAGCCCCCATTCCCCATCCCCCTGTGCTGCTGGGGGGAGGAGGTAGAGAAAATGGGGGGTAAATTTAAGCCCAGGAAGAAGGGAGGGGAGGGGGGAAGGTGGTTTCAAGATTTGGTTTTATTTCTCATTACCCTACTCCTATTTTTGACTGGCAATAAATTAAATTAATTTCCCCGAGTCAAGTCTATTTTTCCTGTGACTGTAATTGGTGAGTGATCTCTCCCTGTCCTTATCTTGACCCACGAGACTTTTGTTATGTTTTCTTTCCCCTGTCTGGCTGAGGAGGGGAGTGATAGAGCAGCTTGGTGGGCACCTGGCATCCAGCCAGGTTCAACCCACCACACTCATTTAAGCAAATCTGGCTAAAAAGATAAACACTTAGTCCTTTAAAAAGAGTCTATCAGGTTTAATATGTCTTGATTTTAGCACCATAAGGTCATTAAATCTTTTTTGAAATGTGGTCTCATTAAACTTTTCTGTTTCCTGTTGTTTGTATTTTCTTTTATGTATGTCTAGTTTTGGGAAACCGTTGTTTTTCTACACTTCTTTCCCCTGTGCATCTTTAATTAAAGGCCCACATGAAAAAGATTCAGAAATTAATAAAAAAGAAAAAAATCTATTCAAGCTCCCAAAATACAATCTTGTCTGTAATACCAAAATGTCTTCTAGAAGTGCAGTTAGTAAACTGGCAATGATCTGGGGCAAAGAGATGTCCATTTATACATTGTTTTCTCTTGTCAGAAATCTAATTTTTTTCTCCAAGCTTTGCAAGGTTATTGGAGAGAGAGGGAATTAAAGAGAGGGTTTACATCTAATTAAAATTATGTGACTGATTTGATTGAATTAAGATCTGTGAGTCTTAAAAAAAAAAAACCTTTTTCAGTCTGGATATCGTACACTACTTCTTTATGCATTTATGCATTTGAATTTCAAGTGCTAGCAAAGTTTATCCCTCCGTTGATCTATTTTGCAATAATCAAAGTTAATTTGACAAGTTTTTATAATCCAAACACCAATACATATCTAACTAATCTCAACATTCCCACGATAATATGGGATATTAAAATAAAGACAAAGATACCATAGTAGATCATCTAAATCTATCCCTTCTCACAAGAATGTCAAGGTAATATTCCGCAAACACCAGATGTTCAAAAAGCTATTTTAAACCTAAGAACAAGAAAAAATAGTTATCTGATGGAGAAAAAAAAAAGGAATGGTCATTTGGGTCTTTGTTAATCAAATGAGAAACTGGCCTCCTTAGCTCAACATAACAAAAGCAAAACATTAGCAGAACACCACTCTCATTCTTAAGAGTTCTGGGTTTATTTTGTTTTAAATTATTATTATTTTTTTAATCTCCACATAACCTACATAATATAAAAGCCCAGTGCTAACTCTTCTGAATCAAAGAATTTTATCTGGGCTTGTATCCTTTTTCACATCTTTTTTGAAAATCAGAAACTATGAAAATAGAAGCAGTGTGTCCTTCCAGAATACAAGAACACAGAAGTTGTTTGTGAATTCCCCAAACATTACTATCATCTTTGTTTAGTGGAATACTTTTCCACCCCTAACTCTGAGCACTGTAACCCCTCTCCAAATGCCCTGGGGCCTAAGATACCTGTTTCAATTTCAGCCCAACTTTTCGCCTGCAGAGTAAATGGCAGCAATTGTTATTGCTAGCTGTAATGTCACCACACATATCTGTCATCATTCCATTTATTACACAAACAAGATAAGTGAAGACAGGCAAGAAATACATACATGGCTACCACTTCAGTCCTTGGGAATGAAATCACTCTCTCTCATGACTATTTTTAGTGAGGTTTGTTTCCAGTCAAAGGCAAGAAGTGTTATCAAGGAAAGAGTTTATTCTAGCATCACATTACTGGTCATTTCTAGACAAACCCCTGTTGCTTCAGAAACTAACAGTATCCAACAATAAATAGTCCGAAGGTCCTTTTCATTCACTTACTGGGAGTTTCTGTTTGGGAGGAAAGACAAGGATCTTTCAGAGAGGTACTTTCTTCTAAACTTGTCCTCTTGAATTTAGGCAGTTTAAGGAAACAATGACTGCTGACAAGTTCCTTATTACCAGCAATTAATGGCCAGTTTGTTAATTAGTGTCCTGAGGCAAAGTTAATGAAGCATTTCCAGAAGAACCCAAAACAAAAACATAGAATATTTTTGGATATGGGCTAACAGCTCTGTTTTATTCAGTATTTTTCTTAACAAGGACAGATTTTCCTGTCCAAATCAGTGGACTGCAAAGTGCATATACTGGGAAAAGAAATCAGCTTCATTAAAAGGAAAAATAATAATAAACTGGTTGTGGTCTTTTTCCTGACCCAGAACATGGCAAGTTCCCAGTACATTCAGGAAAGAATAAAAATTTAAAAAGATGTGGAAGTGTTTTCTCTGCCTTTTCAATGAAAACTCCAATCAATCCTGGAGGCTTTTCTCACAGACCATTTCCCTACCTCAATTAATCAAACAAAAAAAATCACCTATCAACTACTGAAAATGTCTCCAATGAGCTAACACCTTTGGAGGAAAAAAAACAACAAAAAGCCCCAAAACAAAACAACCCAGAAAGCTCAGGGAGTTGTAACTCAAAACTTGGTCCTATGGAGTGCTGTTTGCTTTGGGGATATCTCTACTTACTCATTACAAAATTATGAACTTTACAAAGGCAAATTGAGAAGCCATCACATACCCTTTCCTGCACCACCACTCTGCCTCTCAGAGCTGTGATGAAATCTTCATCTTTTCCTCATCTAACCAGCAGAGAGAGACAGAATACCTCCTCTCTTAGGAGTAACGGTGCTCCTGAAGCAGTGTCTACACTGGACATCAGTATTTTTCCGGATTTCCCACAGGTGTCCCAACAGGGAGGTGCTCAGATACCTCCAGAGCAGAAACAGAAATAAATCTTGAACTGGCTTTAAAACCCGCTGTCAGTTGTAAAGACAACAAAAATCCTCCAGCAACCACATGGCAGAGAATGACAAAACTTTCTAGGTGTGACCTCCATTGCCACTATTTCTACATCCTTTAGACTAGTGGTTAAATTGGGCAAAACTGCCGCTGGCCTCTGCTGTGCATAAGAGACACCTTAAAGACCATGGATTTCTCGTCAACTTTCCATAAGGCTAACAGCCAAAAATGAGAGCCGGCCCATCTGGCTCCTCTATGAGCCACGCAGACAGTAGTGCTGAGGCAGACGTGCCAGTGAGAGTGACTCTGAACAGCTCACAGGGAGGTTTCTCCAGCAGAGAAGCTGAACTTTCATGCTGTAACAGCTCATTTCATGAGTCTCCAGGAAGAGGTGGGCTACAGCTGGCAGCTATAGTCATTACAGGCATTGCCGAGAACATATTCCCTATCACTGAGTGGTAAAACCTTACACAAAAAGTCAGAATACTATAAATATGAAATTTTGTTCGTTAATAAGGCATAGCCAGGCTGATTTAGTTTCAGACCTTGCATCAGCCAAACACAACTTTCAGACATGAAACATTTATAAAATGTCTGCATTTAATTAAAATGGTAAAACTTCTTAAAATGATTCTCTAAACATGTTAAACCACATGAAATGTAATCAAAGCTGCACTACATTTAAAAAAAATTACACAAGGTTTTTATTGTATAAACTCTATTAAATTTTAATACCAGCAATGATGTACTTACAACAAAAACAAAGCAAAGCACACACAAAAAAAGCTGGTTTAGCAGTATCTCCATATCTAACTGAACCTAGCCACTGGTTGGTGGTTGAGTGGCTACTTTCCCCACAGAGGAATTGATGAAGTGTGCTGTCAGAATACTTCAGAGAGTAATCAAGGTTTCATTTGTTTGGTGAATATTTTCATTACTGCTGAGAACTGTGCTATATATAAAAGGAGAATAATCAAGAGCCATGTTTTACATGCTTTACTCCCTGTCCCATCTCCTAATGAATTGTAAATCGGTTTGAAGTTATGAATGACTTCATGATTAAATTAAGATAGTTTATATATGTTTTTATACATGTATTTATAGTTTTTATAGTTTATAACACAATAAAAAATTAGGATTTTTAGGATAGCTCTGTTACTCTTTCCTTTTGGGATAGCTATATCAACACCTTTGGGAAGAAAGCATTGTCTTCCAATAATATGTCAAGATTTGGCATTGCTGACATTGTTTTGACACAGTGATTCAGCATAAACTGCTGAGTACATTTATGTAACATCAGCTACATTTATAAAAGTAAAGAGGGATAACCTGAGAACTCTCATGTGGTTTATGTACAATCTACTCCCCAAGACTGCAACCATAAGAAATCTGGAGCTTCACCATCATCCCATTCATTTTTAAATGAAAGGTTGTATTGATTTCAGCCAGTTATGGTTTATACCCATAGTAAGTACAAGGTTAACCTGTCTGCGTGAACTGATTCAAATGTAGCAAGACAGGCTTACTGCTAATATGTTACATGCAATATGATGCCTCAATGAAAGTCTGAAGCTAGAAAGAACATCTTAAGAGGTAATCAAGTCTTAAACTTATTGTGACTGTGGGTTATATCAGGATTTTGTCAGATGGCCTAAATAAAGAGGTTAGTGCAAACAAATGCAGAAGTGTTCTGCATAGCCACTATAACAAATAACTTCCAAGAAGCATTTGAGTAACGCTTTATTAGACATGCTAGCAAATACTAGTTATTTTAAAGTACAGCACATCTCACCCCAAAGCATCCAAAAAACTCTTTACAAAAACATATTAGTCAGAAGATGAAGACATTTGCTACTCAAGAACATTCTGGAGGGAAACAGCAGACTAGTTTTGCCAAACTGTACACCCCCATAAAGCAAACAATCCTCCGTCCCTGTCCTGCCACCACTTGAGGAGTGGATATTAGGCTAATCAACATATCCTTATAGTCCTGACATCTCAAGGATGAAGCCAGAGCATAAACTGAAGTCTAATTTATGTCACCGGGCTTCATCATTTTGGAAGGCTGAACTCACACACTCTGAACTCTCCCAAAACACAGGATGAGTGGCATTCCTCAGGGATTGGTATTGGGACTGGTGCTGCTTAACACCTTTGTTGGCGACATGGACAGTGGAATTGAGTGCACCCTCAGCAAGTTTGCCGACGACACCACACTGTGTGGTCCAGTCGACACACTGTAGGGAAGGGATGCCATCCAGAGGGACCTTGACAGGCTTGAGAGACGGGCCCATGAGAACCTCATGAAGTTCAAGGCCAAGTGCAAGGTCCTGCACAAGGGTCAGGGCAATCCCAAGCACAAATACAGGCTGAGCAATGAGTGGACTGAGAGCAGCCCTGTGGAGAAGGACTTTGGGGTGTTGGTTGACAAGAAGTTCAACATGACCCAGCAATGTGCACTTGCAGCCCAGAAAGCCAACCATACCCTGGGCTGCAGCAAGAGAAGCATGACCAGCAGGTCGAGGGAGGTGATTCTGCCCCTCTACTCTGCTCTCATGAGACCCTACCTGGAGTATTGCATTCAGCCCAACATAAGAAGGACACAGACCTGTTAGAGCAGGTCCAGAGGAGGGCCACAAAGATGATCAGGGGACTGGAGCACCTCTTCTATGAGGACAGGCTGAGAGAGTTGGGGTTGTTCAGCCTGGAGAAGAGAAGGCTCTGGGGAGACCTTATAGCAGCCTTTCAGTACCTAAAGGGAGCATAAAAGAAAGCCAGAGAGGGGCTTTTTACAAGGGCATGTAGTGATAGAACAAGGGGTCATGACTTAGAAAGATGGTAGATTTAGATTAGCTGTAAGGAAGAAGTTGTTCACTATGAGGGTGGTGAGGCACTGGAACAGGTTGCTCAGAGAGGTTGTGGAAGCCCCCTCCCTGGAAGTGTTCAAGGCCAGGTTGGATGGGGCTTTGAGCAACCTGGTCTAGTGGAAGGTGTCCCTGCCCACGGCAGGGGGATTAGAACTAGGTGATCTTTAAGGTCCCCTCCAACCCAAACTATTCTATGATAGAAGTCCATGAAATTTTTGTTCAAGTAGCTATTCAAGCTATCTTAATTAGATGTTCCAGCATTACAATAGAGAAATATAGCACAAAACCACACAAAACAGAAATGGCAGGGAAAGGACAAAAATGGTTTAAGTACAGAAGAGAATCTGAATAAAAATCCCACACCACAGGACTGAGTCTGAGGAAAATAACTTTGCTGGAGAACAGCAATTGGAAGGCAAGACAGACACAATGTGAAAGAGTATTAACAACAGGCCGGGGTTTTAGGAGAGTTGCATCAGGAGTGAAGGATGACATACTGTCTGGGTTCCTTATTCAAAGATGATACATTTTTTTAGTTGGACATTTAGCACCTCTAAACTACAGTGTTTTTAGTATTGTTTGCTAAAACAAGCACGGTTGTGCTTTGCCTTTTGGTGGGGAGGGAAGAAAAATGCCTTTTCACTTTCTGATGCTTTTATCCTATTATGTGGGGTGTGAGAAATCCAGCTTAATCATGCAGGCCTATACCCAGGTGAGTCATCCATGTGAAATGTGTACTACCCCATGCGAAACAAGTTGTCTATTTTGATTGGGATATTTATTTTTTTCCTATTATTATTAGTATTTTTGAGTCATGTGGTAAATGTCTGGATAATGCTTCTACCCCGGTCTGCATGCAGTTGATCTTTTCCAGGGATTAGAAGGAAAACTCTAGTCAGCTAAAAGGATATGCTGAAAATATAGCAGACTAACCTGCCTCCACCTGTCCACCGACGCAACTACCTGTATCAGGAAAGAGGTGAGTAATATTTGCTCACTCTTGGGAATTTGTTTAACATTACTGAATGATTCATAGAAAGAGAGATGTGGAACAACAACAACCTTTAAGGACAAATGCAAAACAAAAAGAAATCTGTTCAACAGATATACATTCTTTGTTATGGAATATAATTGAGCTGTCAGCCATGGTCTTCTCTTTTCTCTTCTGTAAAGGTATTTTTCACTCTCAGAGTTCTTTATGCAACTAAAAAGAACTGCTTGGTACCTCTGCAGCACCATTTTAAAAACTGCATCAGGTCAAGAGAAGCATAAAATCTCTTCTCCATTCCCAATTGAGAGTTCTCCATGATTACAAAATAAATGCAACAATAAACCCCTTTTTTCCTGTCATACTCTAATGGAAATAGATCATGTGCACAATTGTGATAAAGCCATACCAATCTAAAAATCTCTTGGCTTTTCCCGACGTACATTGCTCCTCAGAAAGATTTCAGTGTGAAGAAATCAATACCAAAGAACACCCTTCCCACTCTTTATGTGGGACAGAATAGGACCACAGGCTGGTGACAGCATTAGACTCCTAAATGCTACAACAGTCACAAAAGGAAGACTTGATGCTCAATTGGTTATAAAAGCACTAAGATCATTTTAATGAGCAAGAGGTGAACAACATGATTTTTTTTGGTGAGACAATAAACCTAAAGCCCACACACTTTTGTGATGCCTCCAGTTCCACCTGAAGCCACTTGTCACAAAGATACTGATGCTTTTTCTATCAGGCCAGCTTCACATTGATTAATGTCACATTGTTTAATGTCACATTCCTCAAAAACTTTATTAAAACAGATCAGCTTCTTGCAACATGTTGTTCCACATAAATAGAAGCAACACAATATAAAATAGTGATGACTTTTTTTTTTTTTTTTAAACATATTTATTTACTTAAGGTATTTTTTGTAGGCCTGAATTCAGGCCAGCATACATCCCCAGGAGAGACACTTGTATAAGTATTTGCCTATTGGTAGGCATGTACTTCAGCACTTCCCTGAATTAAGATGATGTTAAGATTGAGATGCTATTTTGTGTCCTTTGCTTACGTGAAGATGCTGAACTTGCCAGAACAAACATTATACAGAAAAATGAAGTTTTTAAAACAGTTCCTACTATTTTATAGCTTAACTCTCAGTTTTCAAATCTGGTAGACCAAAATCCGCTCTCAAGCACTTTAAAAAGGGCCTTGTGTAATAACATTAAAGGAACATACAGCCCCCACTAACATCCATGCTCAAGTCACCGGATGTCTTAGCTTGCAAAAAAACCCTCCAAACCCACAACAACAACCACCACCACCACCCACCACCACCCCCAAAACACAAACACACACCACCAAAACCCAACCCCATCACCCCTTAAGATTTAAGATCTCTAAACTTAGATTTAGAAGCATGCATTTAGGCATTCAAGTTTGAAAAGTTGTCTCTGCACTTTCAAAGAACAGGAACCTGACATCATGCTCTAAATCATTTCCTCTTAAATAATACTGTAAACTAATGCTGACTCTCCACAGACATTAAATTAGGTGATCAACAGACAGGCTTTTCATCAAGTGGTGCTTTGCACAACTGGAAAATCCTGCTCTTTTATTAAACAGCCTAAAAAATAAACATCCATTTAACTTCTGTTCCTCCTTTTTTCCCTTCAAAAACACTTCAATACTTTGAAAAAAGAAAATAAAAATCAATCTACAAAGTTGCTCTTATCTTTTATAGTAAAAATTCCTTCCATGGTTTGTTATACACATATGCACACAGATGTTTCATCAAATTCGCTTGTGGGTATGCTCAGATGTGTTTAATGTCTGGCAAATCACAATGTCTGTTCATAACAAACACCAAGTAGAGAACACAGCAACTTGTGGAGTCCAGTTCCTTTCGGAACGTAAAATTGTGTATCAGGAAAGCGCATTTTTGCATCTCATCCTGTTTTCGGAAATACAGTATGTCCTCCTGTTTTACTTGACCTCAGAAAGACCTGAGTAGCCATGGTTCATAATTTCTTTGAATTAAACATTAATATTTTTACCTCTGTTTAATTGCTTAGTTACCTCTGTAATTAAAAAGACATTTTTTATCAGCCCTCACTATCAACTTGAGCCTACACTGGTACACAATTGACAGCATCAAAATATTTGAACAAACTAGTTTTGGTTCAACTATTTTGGCTTGTAAGAACAATTGTGCTGCTCTGCTCAGTTCTGGTGAGGCCTCAAATGTAAAATTCAGTTAAGTTTTCAGCACCATGCCGTAGGATCAATGAAGGCAAATTTGTGAGACCAGAAAAATGGCTAGCATGAGAAAAGGATAAAGGAACTGGTCTTGTTTACTCTGGAGGAGGCAGGAGAGCAGAGACATGATGACAACCTTCAAATATGTAAGAAGCAGTTACGGAGACAATGGTGATCAACGTTTTCCATATGGACTTGGAGTAGCTCAGGGACAATTTGGCTTAATTTGCAGCAAATTTTTCTCTAAATATCTATTTGTAATGGTTATGAAGCACTGGAAAGGTTACTTAGGCTGTAGAATATTCTTCACTGGGAATTTTTACGAGCTGATCCAGGTATGTTGATTCCGAGCAAGGGATAGTCTATATTTTTTAATGTTGGACACATCCTGCCACAGACGATGCCTCGTGAGAGCTGCAGGGATTACCTCAGGTCTAATTACTGCATTTCCAATTCAAAGGGGAGAAGGGCAAGAACTTCTGAAATTTCAAGAAGGAATTCTGCGTTACACGGATCCTACTGCTCCAGTGAGCTTCTCGTTGGAGAGAGAAAAAGCAGCCAAGACCAGGCTAGGAAAGGTCTGATCACGCAAATCCACTAACTAAAATTACTACACAAGAAAAAGAAAAGGGAGCTGTAGTCAAGGTTACTTCACCAACAGCAACATCTCCCAAGTTCTTGAGAGGAAGATCACCAGGGAAAAACAGAGCATTTGTGTGGAGGGCCCCAAACTCCTGGGATCATTGGCCAATATGTGGATTACAAGCATTATTTGATCAATCATTAGTTGATATGTGGATTACAAATATTATCTGAAGGACTGCAATCCAGCCCAAAGGAAAGGAAAGGTTACATATCTCCATCTCTCAGCAGTATCATGCTCAGGCTGAAGCCTTGCCTTTATAACTAAAGCAATTTTAATTCCACCTACAAGCATCAGTGGCTTAACATTCACAAGCATCACAAGATAACGTAGTCACTCTGGACTTGAAAAACAAAACACAACATTTGTGTAACAAATAAGAAATAGGTTCAATTAAATACTCTGGCAGCATTTAGGTGGAGAAACAAGATACAGTTGTAGGAGAAAAGCTGCAGTACCAAAGCACTTCCATGTCCCTGTTAGTTGGATGTCCTCTCTGAGCAAGTAGCTTGCTTAAGAGAAAGTGCACGATTCTCCAAAAGAGGACATAAAACTCTGACAGTATACCAAGTTGTGATGACTTTGCCCTAGGGAGAAAGTTATTCCTGACTGCAGCTGATGATCAGCTCATGCCCTTGGACATGAAAAAGGACCATACTCTTAATTTTTTCTTGGCCAGTGTAAATTCAGGTGCTGTTCTTGTCAGTTTTCTATAAATCAAGTAGTCTCAGTTCTTTTTATCTATTTATCTTAATACTAACAGACTTTGGGCTACCTCCTCTCCCATTCACAAGCGCACTTTTCCTTCGGTGACTGTTTAATACCTGTGTGGCAAATACCAGAGTGGCCATATATGGAAAGCAGGAGCAAGTAGTTCTGCGCTTGTAAAGCTGTCTTTCAATGAAATTCAAAGAATGAAAATAAGAAAAAGAGCATGCATAAAGGTACAACCACCTTTTTGTAGGCTCCACAGAGCATCAGACCCGAACAAATCAGGTTTCCTCTTCTTAAATAAATTTACCATGTAACTTCTGCTACAGTGAATAGTACTTATCACCAGAAAGGCCAGTACTAAATTATTTGGCAAGGAGTCTCATGAAATGTGATAAAGTACAACTGAATTTGGCCCTGAAGTTTCTGTCTCACTGATTTGCAGAACCTGCTGCCTAAGCATACTAATTACATGTGCAGTAAACGAAGCATTATTTTTATTTGAATGAGTTGTTCTTGTGACATTATGAGAAATGAAATATAGGACTACCCAGTTACATTTCTTCTTTATTTGTTATTCCAATGTCAATTTGTGACTCGGGGAAACAGGCATAAGAACTGAAGTAGATACCACCCACCATTTGATAAAAGTAGATGTTCCAATTCCTGATCACAATTGTAATATGGAAAATAAAAAAAGTAGAACAGAAATAACTATTACTTTCATAGACCCTTTTTGAAGCTGTCAAAGCGATTAGCAAGCATTTATTAGTCTCACAACAGCCCTATGAGACACTTAAGATACAATATTATTTTACTGAAAGACTTCTACACTACAGCAACTAGTCCAATATGTGAATTTATGTATAACAAATATATATTTTTTTTTAAACAGGTAACCTACTTTCAGTCACATCTTTTCCACTGCGCCCCCCACCTCTTGGGGGGATTTTTATTTATTTTACATGATCAACTACACAGAGTTCATGTAGTCCTCTACTGATTTCCTACAGCTAACTCCAAACTGTACAAAAGGTTATGGGTATGAATCAAAGAATACAGACTATATTGAAACAAATACGTTATGAAGTAGCAAGCCTACTAATCCCCCTGGAACGCAGCAGGTGATAAATGCCACATTCCAGCAGAATTAGCACCTCTCTTTCCTTCTGGGGGGAAAGAAGTGGGGAAGGAGGAGGTCATCTGAGGTGATAGGAGAGGTATGCAATTGGAAAGCCCAGTGGAGGGTTCCTTTGACTCCGGGATATAAAGAGAACTTGAGCCAAACTCAAAAGATATATCTCATTCACCTCAGTCGCATCAGCGTAAGCCCTCTCAGAGACAGTTAATACCTGCTCTACATGACTAGCTAAAGGATTACATTTATTCTTAGAATAACCCCAAAAAAGCTGTAAAGACAGTTCCTTGTTCTGTATTATACAAACTTCTTCAACTCCTACCATAAGAGCATGTTTAGATGTATGCAAGTCAAAAGCAATGTTAATGAAGGCCCATCTTATGCATCACGTACAATTAATATGTTTGGGTCTATGGATAAGTTCCAGAAGCAAGGCATATAATCACGTTTTCCAGCCAAAATGAAAGACACAGAGCTTATTACTGCAAAAGCAAAAGCTAATAGAGAGCAATATATCATCTTATTTTTTTCTTAGTTTTCTTTCAAATCATTTAATTTGCTTTATTTTGATGGAGAGATGAAAATTGTCATTGTTTATGTAATGTTCCTTATGCGGACATCCTGTAGCGCCTTACCATATGGCAGATATCCATTCTACAGATACCGTATAGGCAAGTTTTCAGCCACAGCCGATGTGCTGTTCACAACAGCACAGGTACTTAACATACTGGCAGTTTCTAGCCACATCACTTTTATTATGCTGGACTTCTCTGAGAATTTCTGCAAGAGCTTTTATTTCCAGCTGAAGAACTGGAGATAATGGACAAGAGGGCAAAAGTGTCACCTCCAAGCTTAGGCCAAAGGTCAGATGGGCCCTTTCTGGCCTCCCGGTTGCCAGTGTTTCTGGTCCTTCAGCAGCAGATATGAAGCCGATACTGACGGTGCCAGAAACATGCTGCCGTCACTCAGCCGCAAGGGTACCACACTGGCTAGAGTCACGCGGTGTACCGTGGCACAGCAAGTCATCCTTGTAAATCCAGAATTTCCCATGACAGCTCTCGTGGGGTTTACAAGCCTAAAGCCAATTCTTGCCCTTGGCTTCCCTAGCGAGAGGTCCCACTGGACACCGCAGGGCAGCCACCACCCACACCAGGTGGGGTCCTTGTTGCTCTACTGTCACTATTGCAGAAAGGGCAGAGCAGCCCATATCCTCCTATGTCCATCTCAGCTTTCACATTTCCCCCTCTCACCTCAAGCATTAGGCAGCAGCCGCAGCTACAGCGCTGTCTGTATATACAGTATTAGAAGCCCTCCGTTTCAAACACTGACTTGGACGGGTGCCACACACCCCCTGGAAGCATCTGCATTTGAATTTAAAGAGGTGGGTGAATGACAGCAAAACTAGCTGCTTCTTCTGACAAGGCTTTGGCATATCATTGGTTGTCATCAAACCTATTGCGTTTCTTGCTTACTGCCAAAAATTCCACCTACATGCCTGATGGCAATTAGTCCTTTGTAGGTGCTAATGAATAAAAGCAGCACACACGTTTTACAGACTTAAAAAGAATATCCCAATCCATACATTAATTCCATATATAAAGTCACATGCACACATGGTCCCCCCTTCCCCTATCCACATGCCTCTGTGCACCCACACCCAAACTCGTGCTTAGAAAAAAAAGCAAGTAGCAGTGAGATGATCATCCAACTGTGTGCAAGTAGGATTTTTTTCATGAATCATTATCTGTTTTTCCATAACTCATCTACTGCAAAAAGTATTGCTTTATGAATGCAGAAGGCAGCCTACATTTGGGATAATGAAGCACATTCATCGCATGCTTGAACCTTTCAAAAGTCCAGACATTTCTCACACCCCCTCTAACCATGATTTTTCTGTGGTGTCCAAAATCATCTGGGTTGTGACAGTATGACATAACCACGCTTCAGGCAAATACACCGACAATTTCCATAGAAGGGAAAATCTATAAAATAGGGGTACCCTGAGACTTCAGCACCACAGTATTTCCAAATCAACAAACTGAGCATTGCTTTCATGTTTGTCTAATTCTGGGTTTTCTGTTCTATGTCAATTTTAGAAGACAAGGCATCAAAACAGTATAAGGAAATATACTCTATGTAAAGCTGGTCAAAGGCTCCTTACTACCTTTTCCCATCAGCAAAAATTTAGTTTTATTAAAGGCAAACCATTTCATAGGACTGCATCAACTCCAAAACCAAAAATTTAAGAGGAAACATTGCATTTTGACTTTCATATTAATGCTACACACACAGACAGAATTAGGTTTGAGAGTCAAAACAGAATAAACTGAATGCTACAAAAAACATTTAAAGCATCTTGAAAATGATTGCGTACTTTTTCCTCCGACTATTTATTTTGCATGAAGTTTTAGCACTCAATTCAAGTTTACAACATTTTTTAAATAAGGGAATTTCGCAACCATTTTTACAGTACTCATAAGTTTATCAGAAGTAGTGTTCTGTATCTTACCATGACATTTCCAGACCAGATTTCACAGACTCCAAAAGGCTTCAGAAGGTCAGCTTTAAATCAGCACATCATAGAAAATACTTTAGTTCAGCCTCACTAAATTACAGTGGGTTTTACCCTTCTCCGCTGGCTGGAGTGCAGGCAGGAGCAGTTAGAGAAGACAGCCAACAGCTCAGGAGTTGAAGCAAAGTGGGCTCAAGCTGAATGGCACTGCCTATCATCAGCCATAATGGGCAGCAGCTGTTGCTGCATTGCTTTGCCTGCATTTAAATTGTCTGAACCGGCAAGTGGTAGGGTCTGTCTTCTTTCTACTGGATACTCCCTGTGTCACATGCAGTAGCACCATACTCACAATGGCCACTGCAAATTCATCTTGATTGTGTGGTTGTTTTACCTTTCATATTGGTTTTATATAAACAGATAAGTCAGGCAAGAAGTCTTAAGTACTCCCAATGCAGGTGAGGACAGCATTCACGTGGAGTAAAGAGCTTCTCTACAGCAGTCTCTGGTCCTTCCTACCACAGAGGTACATGGCCTCTTTTTTGTTGCTGTTGCACCCGGGCGAATCTCTTGCTTTGTAACAGGTTTTCAGCAATGCAGGCAGCATGGGTGAAGGGAGGGAAGGGACAAATATCAGAATATACCCTTGTGAGAGGCCTTAGCTGCAGTGTCCTCTTATTTTAATTTTTAGAAGAGGTCTGTAAGTTTTATGCCAAAACAATACTCTTTAGAATTAATCTGAACTGGGCAGGGAGCATTTTTTCAATTTTAATTTCTTTCAGCCTGTGAGAGGATCACTGTCCCAGCCCATTCTGATCCATAGCATATCCACAAATACAGCAGGGATCAACAGCACACACTCCCCCCGCCCCCTTCAAAAATTTCTTCTCCAACTTCCACTTGCAGCTGAGGAATTCAGGCCAAAAAATCTGGTCATTTCTGTCCCTGTACCATATCAACATTCATTGCACCAGCTACTTTAGCAAACACAGGTGCTCACACATAACAGTGTCAGCTTAACACTGATGCTAAACACCTGAACGCTCTGAAATGCCCGTACACTACTACCTTGCCCAGCTCACTTTTCACTGGCAGGCAGGACCTTGCTGCCAGGGTAGGCAATCAGGTAATTTCAGGAGCACCACAACCGTAATTGCAAAGCCATTCTTCAAAGGGCTGTTTCCATCACAGATGTTGAAGTACAATTTCTCCAGATAAAGCTTCACTAATATCCACTGGGGAAAAACCCAAGCATACAGGGATGGTTGCACCTGCAGGTGAATCCCACCTGTGTGCTTTGAGGATAGTCCAAGGTTTCAGGTGCTCCTGACAGTGCAAGGCAGGCTCCTCTGCTGGTGCTGCAGGGACAAGCACCTTCTCTGTGAACCCCAAAAGCTCCAGCACATCTCTTGGAAGTCCTTGACCAGCGTGTTGCCTTCTCTCAGCCTAAAAGGACTAAAACCTCTGCCTTTTGTTGTTCCAGGATGCTCTAATCCTTGGGCTATAACACACTGCCCCTGGAAGGGCATTTCCCACAGGCAGAAGGTGGGGCTGAAGTGTGGGCAAGAAGACAGGACTCCCCCAGCCGGGCCAGCAGCAGGCAAGACACCAGCTCTGTAGCCTGATGGGCAGAACACACCACTGGGAGGAGAAAAACTGCTCCCTGAAATTATCCTAGGATAATTTTCTTTTTACTCAATGACTGTTTAATGTAAAATGCATTAAAAGCTTAGGAGCAAAATGTGAAAACATGTGGAGTGAAGATGTTTAGGCAAATTGACAAATACAGCCCTACCTCCCTGGAAAAGTCTTACAAAAGTCTTAGAAGCTCCTTGGATTTAAATATCCCCTCGGCTTTTGTTGTCCCCTGTTTTGTTCTAGACAGCTTTTGGGAATATCACTGCTCAGAATACTCTGTTTTATAAGGTTTTGAATATCCCCTGAGTTCCACTTATTTTAAGAATTGTCAAATTATCAAGGTCATAGATATAATCCTAGTGTTTACAGAAAACCTAAACTTTTAACTGGCATGTCTTAATGCTCTAAGGGGAGTTCGGTTGCGGCTGATGTTTCATCTGTGCTCTCCATTCAGAATCCCACAACTACATGACTACGTTTGTAATCTCCCGATCTTTTTGAGTTGTACAAGTTTGCTATTTTCTCCCTCACTGAGTGGCTGGTAAAATGGAAAGATAAAAATAAAACAAAGGCAAAGAAAAACATTAAAATAATATTTCAGGAAAGTGATTTCTTTCAAAGTATTTTTAATTTTTACACGATTCAAAATAACTTCACATACAGTAACCACTCAAACCAACTGACTCATCTTCATGTCCACATGCTTTCTTTAAAAACAGAAAACTTTTTTTTTTAATGTTCAAAACATAACATTTTGCTGGAACAGATGCCTTATTTGAGCTAAGTGCCACATTTCTGTAGTATTTAAAACGATGCTTCAGTTTAACCAAGATGTGACTAATAGTCAATGAGTAGGAAAAGTTACCATGCCCATGTTTTTGTCCAGTATCAGTGACATGGCTGTGAACCATCCTGGTAAGTGCCGTTTGACATCAACTCATGGCTGAACAGTACTTCATGCTTTCTTAGTTATTAGGTTGGTTATTAGCTTTGCTGACGGGAGCTGACCAGTACAAAGTAATGAGGTGAGGCTGTAATCTTGGGTTAATATTGACTTTTTAATGATTCACTTGTTGTTCTTCTGTCTTATTTTTGTAATCTCCATCCTATCTCTTCTGCTTTTAAACCTTGTGAAAAACCACTTACTCTAGTAGCTCAAAGAATTCAGCCCCCTGTGAAGAACTCAATGCTTTTAAGTCAGTTTTTGCTTTTCTATTTTTCCAGCAGCAGCACATCTGTCTCTGAAAGGTTTTAAGTGTCTTTGTAACTAATATGAGAGGAACCTTGAAAAGTTTTATTTGCTTTGGCTCAGTTAAAGGCTTTGGTTTCTAGCTGCTTGTTCAATCCTCCTGGAACTGCAAAAATAGATGGGGAATCTCAGGATGTTTCACTGTGTTTTTGTCACCTCCCTGCATGCAGTAGGAAATTTCACAAGAGCCTTCTTTATAGTAAACTGACATTTCTGTTAATGGATCTACCTCTTAGCTGTAGACTTAGCTGCAGACTTACACTGGCCAACTTAGCTGTAATCATCACAAGACCTGGGAGTAGAGATGGAGGAATAACAGGCCATCCTTATCCCACATCTGCTACTTTGGGGGAGAAAATTTTGTTACTGTTTTGAGTCTAATCTGAGAACCCAGGATTTCCATGAAGATGACAGACACTGTGACACAGTGTCAGTGATTTTTTTTTTTTTTTTTTTTTTTTCCAAATTTCTTGATCTTTATAACCACAGTGGGGTTGGGAATTAAGCCTCTGGTCTTTACTATCCAGAAGTTCTCTAGAGATGTTAAAGTGCAATTTAGAATATATTTTTCTTTTGGTAGCACTTTTTCCCACCCAAATGACAAAACCATAACAGTTTATGCAAAGAGAGACACCTCAGGCCCCATTTGCTGGAGAAGACACATGGAGAAGAGTCAGCACGGTGGTGTCATGAGGTTGCACCACTGTTTTGATCATTCAGCTTACAAACAAGGGGAATGAACATGTGCCATCTGATCACAAGAACATAATGTCTAAGCAGCAAGACCATCTATGTTGACTATAGGCACAGCTAGGCACATAGGCAAGGCATATATGTAGCAGGATCCATAGATTATGAGGATACACTGAGCATTGCTGGTTGGCAATGGTCCTTCCCCGCACCCTTGCCTGGGCCATCTGCTCCACCGCTGGCTGACGCTGACTCCTGTCTGAGTAGCCTGCTCAGCAACTCTGCAATTGCAGGACTGGCCAGCCTCTGTCACCTCAAAGTCAACAAATAAGTGACATGCAATAAATTCTCACTGTTCCCATAATTTCAATAATCTAATAACAACTCTGGTCATTATGGGATTTGGAAACACATTATTTCAACTTGAAAAGGCATGAGAAATCCATACAGATGTTTAATATCTCAGAGCTGAGCTTCAAATCCAATAAATCCTTAGTCCAGAGCAATGTAATTCTGTTAGTCCCTAGGAAATGGAGAAAACAAGAGCTCCTTTTCATACATCTTTAGTTTCCAAATCCTAATGTCTATGCAAATGCTCTATGTCTGTATAGTTATTTTCTGTACAGTATGTTAAAGGAGTCAATAGGTAGTCAAGAATATCAAAAGATTTCTAAAGGTGGGTAGGCACTGACCAGTGCTGGAGAAACTCTGGCAGATTTACACCAGCTTAGATCAGCTAGGAAACTGACTTTTTAATAAATCATACTTATGCTTAGGAGCACTGCCGTTGATTCTTACTATGAAAATTCTGAGTTATATCCTCTGGTTTTACCTATAGCTAAATCTGCCCCCTGAATATCCATGTCCAGCAGTTGTACTGGCCAGTTCCACACTCAGCTGCCAATGATACATCTTGTGGTTATAATGAGATTGAAGTTACCTGGAAAAGAGAAGGCAATCTAGATCATCTGGATATCTGAGGTGATAGACCGGTGCACATTGGCAAAACAGAATAACAGAAAGGGAAGACAAAGAAAAGCTCTCACGAGAACACCTACATTTACATTTATTAAAATCTACCAGATTTAGACTAATGCTTTTACATGTCCTTCCAGTATCTGGCCTGATTTCCACAAAGTCCAAATGTGTATACCTCCACTGTGTCTTCCATTAAATAGGAATGCAAATGCTGCTAGTTGTTTTACAATCACTAATGCCTATTTTATTAGAGCTCTAAAAGACAGTGTTATTCAGGCTTGTTTCCACCCTCATTTACATCAGTCTTAGGTATAATGGCACAGATACTCAAGGAAGATGCATTAAAGCACAAACAAAAGGAAACAAATAAATCAGGGTTTTGGTCTGTAAGCGACCATACCTCCTGATGATAAGCATTCTCCTTTTACCCTTTTTCCAAGGCAGATCTGAATCAGTATGGCAAACATGCATTCCCCAGCCTGCTGAGAGCTGGAATTGGATCGAGAGCAGAATTGAAACACTCTGGCTCACATCTAGCTCAGTGCAAAAGACTTTAATACTTGCACAGGCTACAGGTGAACTCTAATCGTTCTCCACAGTGCAGGTCACCTCTAATCCTGGTGTATTATTTCCTAACACTAAATAACTGGAGCTCTTCAAAGAGCTTAGCACACAAATCACATATAAACAATGAAGTAATTTTCTTACCAGATGTTTATTTTTGTCATTGATAGAAATACCAACAGAAAGTCTTATATCACCAGGTGAGTCATCAGCAGGGAGGTGTGTCATCATAAGAACTGCAGGGTATCTTGTTTGGCCTCCTTATCTAGTCATTTTTGCTAAGAGGAATTGAAAAAAAAAAAAAATCTTCTCAAAGGGCAGGAAAACCCCATAATGTCCCAGGATGATGAAGAAAGGAAAGTACAACTTGTGTCATCGAAGCAAGACAGCCACCGCAGTGCATACTGTGAAATGACACAGAGGGATTTCTCCGTAAGAAAACATATGCTGCCGGCTACTTGCAGTGATTAACTCTGTCTCACAGACAGGAAGCAAGGATCACACATTCCCCCTTTAAACCATCTTGGTTATTTTAAGCATATCAGATCCTCTTCCTGTTTGCCCTCCAGGGTAGCAACAGCAGTCACATATGACAGCTATGAGCTCTATTATGCTGGATTTTTCCCTTCCTCCAGTAGTAAGAAACTTCCCGGAATTGACTAAAAGGTTTGTGTTAGTGTTGTGAATGGCAGCTCTCAGTCAATGAAAAGGGAAGTATTTCTCTGCTTATTTTACCATATTTGGACACCCCTTGAAAACTGTGGGTTTTAATTTCAGTTGTGAAACTGCAAAGATCTTTGCTCAGGAAGGGTCATACGCCTGCCCTGGCTTCACTGAAGTCAGCATGGCTCATCTGAGCAGACCTCATTTCAGGACTTAAAAGCATAATTCAAGACCTGTGGTCCAATTTCCATTTGGCACTGGCCAAATGAGATGCCAAGACTAGTGTATGGTTTCAGATCTTATTTTCCTTGTTGCCCTAAAATCACTCAAAGAAGTGTCTTCATAGTTTGCATAACAGCAGACTCCATTTCAGCAATTTTCAATTCAGAAGGGAGGAGGAGAAGGGAGAAACTACAGTGCAAAAGTTGAAGCTGAAATTAGACAAATTTAGGCTGGAAATATGTACATTTAACAAGAAAGGCTTGTCACCACTGGAGCAACTGATCCATCACTGTTTTCTGTCTTTGAACATGTCTGAGATCTCTTTCTAAGAGATACGCAGTCATTCCCAAGCTTCCAAACTGCGATACGGTTGGCACCAGTGTGCAAGCCATGCCAAGGCAAGGACCTGCTGTTGCTGACAGTAGTACTCAGTAGTGCCATTAGGTTTGGGACATGGGGAAAAAACAAGTGCACGGACACACACACACACGGAAGAAAAGTTAGTCTGCCTTTCCTCAGGAGACAATGTTACCCACTGGAATGAGAAAGCCAAGGTGATCCATGCAGCACAAAAAGATTTACCAAGTAGAGAATCTAAAATGTAAAATGTCTTGAGAAAGTCTATCAGCAGGATATTCAGTAGGTCTTACTCAGTACCAAGTCAGAAGTAACTCCCATCGAGGTGGATGCTAAATTTGCTCAATAAGAAGTGACTAAGACATAAATTTGCAGGTCTCTCTCCAGCCCCCACTACCATTAATGGCAAATCAACTACAATCAACTACATACTGCAGAATTAAAACTTCTCTTCTTTTTATGAGTGATGGGTGACTCTCTGGAGTGGAGGCTGAGACTTTATCCTCCACTACAGAGTCTGGCAATGAGGCACCTGAAATCTATTAGTCTATTTGAGCTTTATATTGACCTTCAAAGTTTGACAAGGGATGGGCAATGAGATTCTGCCCCAATTCTACTCTCCCCAGTTACCACCAGAAAAAACCGCCTAATTTTTGTATTTCTAACTTTTTTCTTGACCAGAGGCCATAATGGCAAAAGGCTAAACATTTCATTAATCATTCTAGGTAAAAAACTTTCTGAACATACAGCAAGATCTGGATTTCAGTGTCAGGCCAAAACCTTTGCTCTGACTGCCATGACCTTGATGCTATCAGGATCAAAAGCTACTGAACTGTTGTCTCTCAAAATATTCTAAAAGTAGATGGAAGGCCTGTTTTTCAGAAGGAAACAAGGCCTCAGAATGGATCTCCTCTTTAAAAAAAATAAAAATTATCCATTTCTTTTTGCTAGCTTTTTATATATTTAGCATAAATATTAACTTGAGGTTACAAGAGTGTTCAAAGAGTATTCAGAGAAGTCTCCCATACAAGTATTTGAGCAACATTTCATTCAGTTGTCTCAGGAGCTGGCACTTTGAAACCAAGAACCCAAAGATAACCCAAAGTTATCTTTTCTCTATTTAAGTGCATATATCTGTGTGCTGGCTTCTGAAAGTGGTAACCAGCACACTTCTCATATATCAGTATGTACAAATATATTTTAATACATTTAGTTCCCATCATCTCTCATATCCTCAATAAAAGAATAAATAAATAACATTTCCTCATATTTTCCCCAAACAAAAAGGAAAGGAAACTTTTGTCTGTGATGAAGCAGAGAAATATTTTGAGCCCAAAGGAATATTTTTTTGTTCAAAGTTCAATACCTAAAATATAGTGTCATAATATTTTGCTTTCATAATAAAAATACTATAACTTTTCCTTCCAAATGATATATTGCTGAAAAAAACATTATACTCCTCTCTCTTAGAGGAAGTACTTACTGAATTTCTCCTTTTTTTCACCAAAATGTAGTCTGTCATTATTTTTTTGACAGTCACATACAAAGTGCTGTACTACAGATCACAGAAGCAGATGAAACATTCAGAAGTACTGAATACAAAGGGGTAAATATTGCAATACTGAAAGACTTTTTTCCTTCTTTCCTTTCCTAGTTTTGCTGCTGGAACAACATTACTGTATACGCACACCTTGTCTAGGAAATGGACCTCAGCTCCTTTCAAGTATTAGAAATCCTTTCCAAAAACCTTTGGACTAGGCTGCAAAAGAATCCAAATTGTGAGCACTTCCCACTCAGTAAGTAACCCCATGCACCCCCTCAAGTATCAACACAGGCTGAATGTACAAATGATCTTCACGAACCAAGTGCCACTTTCTAATGTGGGAGAAGAGCAAACACTCCCATTTGGGGGAATTTTACTCTACAAACTGCTAGAAAAAATTGCTTCCCTAGGAAAACTGTGCGGTGGTACCAGAGGACTGGGATGCCCTGAGAGCCACGTGCAGGTGACAGCACGCGATCACCACGGGAAGTCTCGGCGGCACAAGGAGGACCCATCCTGGAGGAGGGCTTGGAGGATATGCAGAGGCTTCAGCCCTGGCCTTTTGTTGAAGAAACGCTCTCACACGTGTTTGAATACTGCATCGTTTCAGCAGAGAGGGAAAGGCTTCCAAGCTGCACAATTATGCTATTGTAATCACACGTCGCAGGCCAAATTAGACAGAGTAGCTCTGTTTTCCTGAATCCGGTTTTATAAGCTAAATTCTAGTGGCGCTCCATTACACTGCTATGCAGAAGTGTCTGGCATTGTTTCCATCACAAACAAATCTTTATGTCCTAAATTCATGTTGGACGGAAACTTGGCTTCCAAGGCCTAAACCTAAGAATTACATTTGTTTGTTTAAACAAATTTGAGGGAAAACATACTTGGCCATCTTTGAGTTATATGATGACAAGATGATTTAGATTTCCCATAAAAGATATAATTCTTTTTCCCTCCTCACGCCAAACAACGATTCTTTCTTATAGCTGGACAGTTGCTGGCTAGAAGAACAAACCTATCAAGAAAGGCCAACTCTCAGCTATATTGATTAGGGCAGCAGATGCTGAGCACCTCACAGGATGTGGTTCTTGCTTTGCAAAAGTGAAGACAAAAGTTTATCTCCTACATTTATAAGACTGCACTTTCATTTCTCTGATGCTGTTCTGTGTAAAGCTAGATTGGAATTGATGTATTTTGACTGCATCGTGTACTATTGGAACGATTTTATCTTCCCTAAACTGTGTGTATTTACAAACTGCTGCTGTAATAAGCCATGCTTGAAAGGAAACATCCTAAGAAAGATGCAATTGAAATACATAGGAAATACAACCAAAACTCAATTTTCCACTTTTTCACAACAAATTATCCCTTATGCTTACCTAATGTACTATCAAAAGAAAATGACGGTGGCATTCTGCACCCAACACCAAAAAAAAAATCAGATCTTTGTGTTAAGTCCTTAAACTGATAGGTACAAATTTTTTTTCTTCTTATGTCTTTGTAGAATAAGTAAAAAATAATGCTTTATATATCACTTAAGTAAGCAAATTATCCCTTAGAGAAAATATTGTAGTCTAAATGCATTCATTTTCTGTGTATATTGCAGACATTGTGTCATTTTGGGTTGTCTACATTGATCCAATCCCACTAATAAGTGGCACTGAAGTATCACAGAGGAATAGAGAAGTTTGGGAAAACTAGAATCTTTAGTAACCCCTCCTCTGAAACAAGAGAGAAAAGCAACTTTAGCAAATGCTTCTTTATCAGTCTGGCTTTATTACCCATTTTATCTCCTATCACATTTCATTTCGTTGTGATCTAGACTATACAAGGCTGTATCAAAGAGGAGAATAAACAGGTACTTCACAGAAAAAACAAATACATATTCTCAGAAAAGCACACCGGATGATTCTATGTATAGCTCCCTTTGAAGATATTTTAGACATTCCCCTTCTGAATATCTAAAACCCACTTGCACCTTTAAAAACCACTAAGTTAGGACACAATAGAAGTATATGTGAAAATTTAAAATTTATAAAATATATTGCTTCACATGAAAAGCTGAAGCTCTTCTGCTTTACTGAAATCAAGCCTGTAGTATACCGGTACAAGCAGGTCAGCCATGCAGCTCTTGATAGACCTGGGCCTTGACTGAGCATCTTCTTGTTTAGAAAGATTCTCACAAATCACTCTTTACAACTCAGCCAGACCTACCAGCTAATTGCCTTTTCTAAATTATCTCTTAAGATTTAATTTCCAGTACTGAATATTTGTTCTTGGCAGCCTTAGAGAAACTCAGAAACACACAGATTAAACAAACCATTACATGCTTAGACACCTGCTACTCTATGGTATACAATTAACAGAGAGTCAAGTCTCAACAAATGATTTTGTTTGCTCATTGTTATGTTTAAGCAAGTGCTTGCCATTTAAAATAAAGCAATTCCTAGCAGTTTCCATTATGGAGTTATCTGTTCTTAATGTCATCATTCACTACAGCAGTGGCCAGAAGTGGATTTTCCATCCTGACTAGATCATAGTTTACTTTGACACAGTAACTATCTATTATTCCCATGTATACTGTTTGTTTATAGGTTCAGTACCACATTCTTTCTAAACAGAAGCAGCAGTATTTGCTGAAGGCAAACCAAACAATGAGTTAGCATGAAGAAATATACTGGTAGTCACTGAAACTCTCACAGTTTAAAGATCTCCAAGCCAGGCACGCAATTGCTTTTGGATAAAGGAGGGAAATTAAGAAGCTGCATGGTGAGCTAAGAAGCTGACACTAGCCAAGAAAGGACTTTGCAAGATGTTTGCAAAAGTTTACCCAAATTTTCTAAGCCACTAAGGATCACCTGGACCTCCCACTAGGTTTACAAGCATCTCTCCAAATTCACTGAGTCTTCCACACTTCATACTCTTTGACTTTGGGATACATACCCACACTCTTCCCTTACAAAGGAAGTGCCTATACATCTCGCCAGCTTACTGTGCAAAATCAGCCCATAGTCAACTTCTTCCCAGTGCTACAACCTTGAACAGTACCAAGCAGCATGCCTTACTTATCAACTCAAAACATTGAGTTTTACTCTTCCTTGGGACTTTTTCATATTCCACTAATTTATCTGGCTGGCTTCCACTAAGAAATGCCACAGCACTTCTCTTCAGAACCAGTCTTTAGTTGGTTTCTCTGATCTTCCACCAATAACAACCACTGCTTTCAGAAAATATCCTTTTCCCCACTACTGCCCTCTTCCTATTTTTCTCAAAAAAATTTCAAGCATTTGACTTTTATCTTCTTCAAAAACTTCACTCATTATCCGTTGCAATACCTGACTCCTTACTGCATGCACTACTTGTTGCTTCTTCCTAAGGAGGGAAGTCAAAATTGATACAGCTGACATTCAGCTCACTTTAAAAAAAGCCAATTTCCCTTTGTGGGGTGAAGTAAATATGTACATTAAGTCTTTCAGCACTAGCTAAACAATTCATTACAGTTTCCTACTGAAGGGAAACGAGGAAGGTGATCTCTATGTGCAAGCATGACAAAGTAACACCTGGAGATTTGACACGATCAGCCCCTGATATTTGTGAGGAAACCAGGGGCAGAAGGCAAGGCAGTTTCCAGTCAGAATGAATGCACACTGGAACCAGCTCAGGAGCAGCTCACACTGATCTGCCCCTGTGCTTCTGTCAGTGCCATATTTATCTAGTCCTCATGTTAAAAAAAATAGTTTTTAAGTTAAATTTGAAACAGGGAAAAGATATCTTAATAAGAAGCATGTGCATGCGCACTCACTTGCAGACATACACACACATTTTCTTGACACTAACTGGCACCTGGAGATTGGTTTCAATATTCAGCATCTCAGTTCTCTGCAAACATTTAGAGGGAAACAGAACGCATGAAGTCCTGGGCTCCAGTAAAATCCATGGCAAAACTCCCACTGACTTCAGCTATCTTCATTCTTCCACTCAACCTCAAGTCAATGTGCCTTTTTGTTTATTTCGTTGTTCAGATACTTTCCTCTAATGATATTAACACAGGAAAAATAACTGCTTGTCAACAGAGCTCTACAGAAATTGGCAGGTTCTGTTTGAAGGCGTTTATGCAAGTTTCTTCTTTGGTTTGATGAGAGTAGATTCTAGCCGCAGCATTTGGACCCAGATCAAGAGCGAAATTTCGAATTCTGCCCACAGAATGTTCATGTACGGCATCTGAATTGGGCTGAGGTCATGCTGCCTTCATTTTCATGCCTTGAGGTTTGTTAATAGCTTTAGAACCAGAAATTTGCAGCAAAACTCAGCTAAAGCCATCTCCTTTCACCTAGTTTCAGGACCAAATTACCTAACATCAGGAACTACTTACATTGGTGAATATATGCCAACAGTTATCACACAGTGGTATCTGAGATAGAATGTTTATTTCCTCTTTTAACCCTAAGGAAATATTATGATAACAAAATGTCGTCACCCCTGGAAGTTGTTGACTTTTACATGATGACCACAGGGTCCATTTTTGGACCAGCTGGTCTGAAATTCATTATGCTAACCAAAGATTGGTGGATTGGGTTTTTTCTGTCATGTTCTAAGAAACTGTGGAGTCTTAAAAGCTTCATGCCATGTGAGGTGGGATAACAGAAATTATGCAAAGTTCCTCTTAACTGTGCAGCTGTAGCCCAGACCAAGAGAGAGTAGTATTTATGGCAATGTTGATTTGTGGATCTCTGAAAATCAGTGGTCATTTAATTTCCATGGCTTCAGAGGAGCCTGCTGGAAAAGAGCCCATGTGTCCTTCAGGAAAACATTTCAAGCTGCAACCAGTGAAACCCTGAAGTTTACTGTGGGGGCACAGAATTCAAGCTGGCATGGCCAGTTTATCTCTGCTGGATATTTATTCTGAATATTGATCCCAAAGGTCTCCCAGAAGCACTAAAATAACCGCCAATACAGTTTTTGCTCATTTCTTGTTATTCTTTTTTCCTTGTCACTCTCAGTATCTACTTATTTCTGTTGTCCTTACAGGTATTTCTCTCTGATACATCTTCCTCCCTGTGTCACAGTGCTAATCAAATACAGTGCTGTCCTCCCAGTGATACCATTTGTCAATTCATATAATGTGGACAAGATGCTCAAAGACTGTTATGTTGCAGTATCATCTTAGATGTTTCAAAGAAGATCCCCTGCAGCAGCATCCTAGCTAGCGGCCGTGCAAAGGTCATCCCCATCTATTTGAATGGAAAATCCATAGTGTTGATTCATTTGTCCATTCACATATATTTGAAGGGCAGAGAAGTCTGGCAACCTGGTGAAGACAGTCACTTACTTGGGCACGCAGGATCTGGTAAGAGAGTGTTCCCATAGACCTGTAACTCCACACATAACCCTGTTCTGTTTGACTTCCCCCTGCCCCCCTTGGTTCTATTTTCCAAATCAAATTTTAAAGGGCTGGATCTGACCTTCTCACCCTGAGAAACAGAGAAAGTGCTCAAGCAGGAATACCTGACCAGTCACGCTATTAAAACAAAAACAATTACTGCCTTATTTAACAAAACAAGCCACAATCTCAAAATGGTAGAGGCCGCCTATTTTGTTAAGGTCTTAATAGCATATTTTGTGGTTCCCTGAGGAGTAATTCTCCTTATTCAGAGAAACACTTATTAACCTTCATAATTTATTTGTGGCTTCACTAAACACGCACATACTGTACTGCGTGGCCATTAATCCTGGGAATGAACTTATTAATGATGGGTTAACCTTAAAAGGTTCAGTTTAGCTCAGATAACCACCCAGATTTCTGGATGCCTTTTTGAAATACATCAACTATTTGAGACTCACTATTACGCTTTTTCCAAAGTCCCTGTTACATAGCACACTGTTTCTAGTCAGCCCTCCCAGAAGGTGCCCAGTTTCCTCCCACCATGTTAGGTGAAGTGTTACCTTAGATGTTTGTTAGCTGACACCACAACTTGCTTATTTGGCATTCTGGGATAAAACCTTAGCTGTTAGCTGGAAGGTCATAGAGTAAATCAGCCTCTATTATAGTCTTAGTCTTTGGGATCAAACATACATGCTACCTCTCCCCCATAACACTTGTTTCAATGTTCTTCCTCTGAGTGAGCTGAGAGTGGTGGGACTACAGAAATTACCCCATCTAACTCCTATAAATTGTGCATGTGGCTAGTCTATGCTAAAACCTCATGCAACTTTTGTTGCTTCATCTTTTTTTTTCAATAACCTACTTAATCAATCAGGCCTTTTTTGATGCCTTGTATTTTGATACAGGGTCTTCTACTGTCCCTATCACAACAGGATTCTGAACCTGTTCAGGACTCTAAACACAGTCAGTATTAAAAATAATGATTTATATACAAAGTGTTTCTTATATTTCTCAGTGGTTTTTATGTTTCCCAGAAATATAGTCTTGCTACTAAAGAGAACAAATGCCCAAATACTGGGAAACCAGTCTCTCTACTAGTGCCCACTGTAGTCTGGCTTTTGAACACTTCTTATGCTTTTGACTTTTGCTACTGCTTTCAGCTAGTTATTACAACTGAATATGAAGAACTCCTCCTTAATGTATTCCATAATTTTCAGAAAATGGAGGAACCTGATACTAATGATGTTAACTTAGAGATTTTAACACATACTAGCATAGGGATATGTCCGTGGAGCCTGTGGAGGGAACAGCCATACCACGGCTATGTGAGCAATTGCTGCTTGAACCAGAACTAACTTTACAGAAAGCTATAGTTATTTCTAGCCAAATTGAGACTGCAATGGCAGAGACTAAAATAATTGCTCAAGAGGCTATAGACCATGTCCAAGCAGTTCATTCATTAACAGGGTGATCTCTAAACTGGCATAAGAGTGGCAGGCAGAGTAGTGGTAAATGGAGCACATTTGATACATCTAGAAAGCACCATGCCATCTCAACACCCCCTGATACTTCAAAGTCAGGCTATGATTGTGAATCTCTACTGTGTATTGCCAACTCCACTCTGAAATGAAACCATGGACCTCAGGCAATTACTATATTGAATTATGTGTAGGATAAGGGTGAGATAAGAGAGTCCCAAACCTGTGCCTACAGCTACCACACTCAAAGCCATGTGAAGACATCAGACATTCAACTTCTATTAAAACAAAACCAAAAACTAAGTGAGCAAACAAAAACACACTAAAGCACCTGGGCTTCAAGCCTATGCTGATTAAAAAGAAAACTTTGAAAACGTGACCAGATGTAACCAATGTAAGAAGCCTGACTAAATCTGCAGATGGGCTGGAGTAGTGGTGCTGAAAGATGTGAACTGCCCTGTGTATATTAACAGAGAATTAACTACTAGAACAAACTCTCCACAGGATGTTATCAGCACCACTATAATGATACACATCTACTACCAGCATACCTCGTGGGAGGGACTGGGGAAGGAGAAAAGGAGGTCCTGTTGCTGCCATCTTTGTCTGGTTGGCTGGATAAAGGAGACATGAGTGAAGAGATGTTTCTGACTGCCCTTGGGAAAAGAAGGAAGGCGCTAGTCTGGCCAAATCAGGAAGGAAAGGCTACTTGCTTCTCCTGACAGCTCAAATACTTTAACTTACACTCGGGCACAGGGCTCACCTAACTGCACAAGACCAAAGACCCCAATAGGACCAAGCAAGAGCGTGCTACTGTTGAAAGTGAAGCACTTGATTCTGTTTAAGGGGCTGAAAAACAGTGTGCTTCCCTGTAGGTTGCACTAGCCAATATTGACTCAGTGTGAATGAGCAAGACAAGATAAACATGCTGTGTAACGCGTTCATACACATTGGCTAGCTTTCATGCACATAGTTAATAAATACAAGCCCTGAAGTGAAAACACTTCCATAGCTTGCTCATTGGAACGGTAAAGGAAGACAACTGCTATCTATGGTGGGGAGGGCAATATACGTTTTGCTTGTTAACAAATCACCCCATCTTGCTGAACAACTCAAAGTACATTATGGAGTAGAGTGAGAAAATCTGAGGCTACCTAACTTACAGAAAATGCAGGAAGATCTCCTGATATAAGTATGATGGGTCACCTCTGCCTGGCGGAGTTGGAGGGAACACTGCTCTGTGTCCCACTGAACGGCAAAGCCAGGTGCCTTCAGCTCATTTAGAAGCTGCTTAGACAGTTGGCTGGAAGAGCAATGGCTCAGGACCAGATTCAAGTCCTAGGAAATCCTGTTACTTGCCAGAGGCACGAGAAAGGAGCTGTAATAGAGTTGGCCCAATTGTATCCATTGTTCCTGACACGGTGTATTAGGACCTTTTGGAAAAGCATCAGAGAGCTTACAGTATGCTACTGCTTGTAACAGACTACACCAGCCAATGCCTAGAAATAAGCTTTCTTTCTGCCTTAATTCTATAACAGTGCATCTATAAAATACTCCTGTGTTGCCTTAATTATACACCTATTTGGAATACAAGCCTTGTCAGGTAAAAAACCTCCAAGAATAAAATAAACAGAGGAGCTGACTTGTTCTTTTTCCTCTATTTTCATTAGCCCAGCCAGTTACAAAAGTGAAAGTAGGAAAACACAAACATTTTCCTAGAAATGTTAATTTTTAACTGTAAATATGTTTTTAATTATTTCTTTTTAGTCACCTCTTCAACCATTTTAAAAATTCTTGTCTTTTATGTGCTTAGAGATTGGGGGGCATCATTCTCAATAACAATTATTATTTTCCATTGGAAATGTAGACAAAATTACTCTGACAAGCTATACTGAACAAAATGTGTAAAGTCGGCAAATACTTGTTTTATTTATATCATGGTAATCACCACAGCCTGTCTGGTGCACCTAAATATAAATGCAACCCTATATTATAATTCCACAAGTTCCTGTTTGTTATTATATATACTAATCGCAAAAGAGTGTTTTCTGACTGAAAACACTGTGCACCACTGTAATGTAAACATTAACTACAATAAAATAGTAACGGGCAATTGTTGTAGTTTACGGAGCTAAAAATATACATAGTATCTGCAAAGAACATGTAACAGAATAGGGCCAAAGGTTTTTCATGGGGTTTCGTGTGGGGTTGACTGTGACTGAAAGTTTTGTTAATAAATGTATTAAAATGTAAGTCTTGTTTAACACAACTCGCATCCTATGGCATTTGGGAGGACAGAAATGGTCTTTCACTGACTCGCCCCGCTGGCTGCTAGTATAACAGGATCATGAGCAATGTAGTCTAAGTAAATGGGGAAGACTGACATTTCTATTTATTTACAAAGGATATCTTCCTTCCTCTGGTCTGCCTTCTTCCCTTCTTCACCCCCGCAGTCTAACCCTGCCCTGTCTGGTACGTGGGTATGGTATTTGTCTTCAAAACATAACAAATAGAAGTTAACATTCACCAACTGTGACTTATCTGACAGCTCAGCACTCTGTTTCTAGTTGTTCACCGTTGCAACTCGATTTCCACAAAGCCCTGCATCATAGAGTGGCACCCTGCCAGGTCATAGGCTGCTCCGTCTCTTGGAAATGGAAATTTGTTAAGTTTGCTGAACTTTTTCCTCCTTCTCTTAATATGTTTCATATATTAAGCAGAAGAACATGCCAAATGGTATTATTGCAGGGAACAAAGATTCATAGTTCAGCAAAATTGTCCCTCCATTTTTAGCATGAAATTTTACTGCTCTGTTTGGTATAGGAGTTCACCAAGTTCCTCTCCTGCAAAGATGTTGTTTTCCTAATAGTCTTCCCTGGACTAGAATGAAAATCCTCCTGTATGGTTCAGGTGTCAATTACTCCAGTCCAGAGGTAACATCCTCTCCCTCTCTCTAACCAGACTTGTTTCAGACATAGTAGGGCATGAGTCCAGACTCCTGCTATGATCAACTACTTCCTGACCTCAGCTGCACCATAGGAACTCTTTTTTTTAATTTAAAGGGCCAATATGTTTTATAGGTTTTTCCTTCCCCCTTTTAGACTTCGGAATAGATCGAGGACTACTTGACAGTCACAATGTAGCAATCCATAACAACAGTGACAACAACAAAACTTAATGAGGAAGCACATTTATGTTCCAAAATATGGATTTTCCATTATGGCAAAATTTGTCTGCAAGTGTTTCTTAAGAGAGCTAGTAACAGTTTATTTTGTCAAATGTCCACTCGTACTTGTAACTATTCCAGGAAGAATAGAAACTTCTTAATCCCTTGGTGTAATGGCTGAGTCATTTTAAGCCAAATCCTATACTCTGGGGGCCTTCAATATCTGCATGGCAATGCTAAGTTCCTTTCTTTGTTCCTTTCTCCCACATCCAATCTTCCTGCCCAATTACCTCACATTGAAGTGATGCTGGAACCTGCAACTTGCAGGTGCACCCCCAGATGCCTAAATCCGAAAGTGAGCGTACCACATTGAATCCAGCTGCGAGGCTGGATTAGTGGGCTACAGCCTTTTCTTGCTTTCAATGCCTCTGCACCACTCCAGAAACTCAAATCAACCTGAAAAACCCTTTATGTGCCCATTTTGCTCCACCACCTGAGTGGCTGTGCTATCTGCTACGCTGCAGGTTGAAGCTGGCATACGCAGAGCCAGATCTATACCACGTCCCTCTCATGGTCTCCAGAGGATGCAGTGAGCCAGGGGAAGGTACCAATGGATGGACCATCACTAAACCACTCTTGGGGTCAAATCCTAACAAGCACCTCATCTTACTCAGAGCTGCTCTTAGGAAACTGAGTCGTAAATTAAGAACTTGCCCAAGGATTGTGAGACACCACAGAAAAGCAGAATAAAGTCCTATCTCCCTGCTGCGGTCATGTGCAAATCAAGATAAATAATTTCCTAATTGTATATGGCTATGTTCTACGCTATTTTCTGGTTATTGTATGGCTATTTTCTGTGCTATGGTGTTATGTTGACGAAGTCTTCATAGCCTGAGTAACGGGCAGTCCCCATTGGTTACTTCTATCTTTGTGCCCTCCCTAACAACCAGGAGAGAAGATTTCCTCAGCTGAAGTGAAATATGTCCCTGATGCTATGGCACACACCTTCCATGTGGAGCTCTGTCTCACAGGGATGCAGTCACAAAGACTGTCCTCCTTGTGTAACACAAAAATCCTCTTCTGTTGCTGCGGGACCTCTCCTTGATGATGGAGGCAAAGCTAGGAATCTGGTCCTATCCATAGTTTCATTTCACTGATACCTCTTTCAAAACACTACCTCCTCTCTAATGGAGCGATCATACTGGTATTACTCAGATACGAGCAACAGAGCACCCAGCCCTGACTCACTTTCTTACTTGGACCTTGCTTAGACAGAGAAGGATTGAACAAAACCTCAGTAAAGAGCTAAGGACATGGCCTATGGTGATTAATTCTCTCCCACCAGTACAAGTCACTGGGGGTGGTGCCTCACCGTAGGTACCAAGCCCTTCCGTCTCTCTCCAGGGCAGGAAATCCTCACCCATGTCCTGAAGAAGCAGGGCACCCCCTGCTGACCCTGCACCCAGAAGACAGGCGGTTTCCATGTCCTTAAACCCAACTGAAAAAAACAAACAGATCAGTAGAGCTCCAATTTTTTGTACATAGTCTTAATTTTATTCTTTTATGGATACATTTCTTTTCACTCTTCACGGAAAGAGTTGCTTCTCACAGCTCAAGAGCTTCCTAAGGTAGAAAGAAGTAAGACTGCTCTTCTCCATCCGGAGCTTTCCTCCATACTCTTGGCATCTTCGGGGAAATTGCCCAAAGTAACAACTGTTGCAGAAGAGGAAAGCTGGCTTTTATACACTGCTGTTAACGCCTTTCCACCACTGTTGTCACAGCTGAACAACTGGTCCAGAAAATTATTCTTCATACCAATCAGAATTATTAATCTTACTGGTATGAAGACAGAAAAAAAGTACTTATTCCTTCTCTATGAGGAAGAAAATTAGGACTTTGCCCAAATCAGGGTTCAAAATAGGTCTGATCTCTGTATGTCCTTGTACCATTTGCCCCTGTGGGATGCTCTTGGGGCAAAGAATTACTATTGTTCAGGTCTATGATTATGTCATATCACATTCTCTCTTTTAATATAATACAATGTAATTAATTTAAATTAATCACATATGCCTAAAATTGAAGGAAAACAGATTCCCCTTTACTTAGTTTATGATCTTTGGAAGAAGGGGCAGGCAACAGGACTACAAGGATGTTGTGAGGTTATGCAGGGAGAAATTTAGAAGGGCCAAAGCCCAGCTAGAACTTAATCTGGCTACTGCCATAAAAGACCAAAAAAAAAAAAAAAAAAAAAAAATTTCTATAAATACATTAACAACAAAAGGAGGGCTAGGGAGAATCTCCATCCTTCATTGGATGCGGGGGGAATCATAGTGACAAAGGATGAGGAAAAGGCTGAGGTACTTAATGCCTTCTTTGCCTCAGCCTTTAATAGTAAGACAAGTTGCTCTCCAGGTACCCAGCTCCCTGAGCTGGAAGACAGAGACAGGGAGCACAATGAAGCCCCCATAATCCAAGGGGAAATGGTTAGCGACCTGCTACACCACTTAGACATACACAAGTCTACAGGGCCAGGTGGGATCCACCCAAGGGTACTGAAGGAGCTGGCAGAAGTGCTCACCAAACCACTTTCCACCATTTATCAGCAGTCCTGGCTAACCAGGGAGGTCCTAGTTGACTGGAAGTTAGCAAATGTGACACCCATCTACAAGAAGGGCAAGAAGGAGGATCCAGAGAACTACAGGCCTGTCAGTCTGACTTCAGTGCCAGGGAAGGTTATGGAGCAGATCATCTTGAGTGCCATCGCACGGCCATACAGGACAACCAGGTGATCATGCCTGGTCAGCATGGCTTTATGAAAGGCAGGTCCTGCCTGACTAATCTGATCTCCTCCTATAACAAGGTGATCCACTTAGCAGATGAGGGAAAGGCTATGGATGTTGTCTACCTAGACTTTAGTAAAGCCTTTGACACCATTTCCCACAGCATTCTCCTGGAGAAACTGGCTGCTCATGGCTCGGATGGGCATACTCTTCATTGGGTAAAAAACTGGCTGCATGACTGGGCCCAAAGAATTGTGATGAATGGAGTTAAATCCAGTTGGCAGCCGGTCACAAGTGGTGTTCCCCAGGGCTCACTATTGGGGCCAGTTCTGTTTAATGTCTTTACCAGTGATGTGGACGAGGGGATCGAATGCACCCTCAGTAAGTTTGCAGACAACACCAAGTTGGGAGGAAGGGTTGATCTGCTTGAGGGTAGGAAGGCTCTACAGAGGGATCTGGAAAGGCTGGATCGATGGGCCAAGGCCAGTTGTATGACATTCACAGGGCTAAGTGCCAGGTCCTGCACTTGGGTCACAACAACCCCATGCAACACTACAGGCTTGGGGAAGATTGGCTGGAAAGCTGCCTGGTGAAAAAAGGACCTGGGGTTGTTGGTCAACAGCCAGCTGAATATGAGCCAGCAGTGTGCCCAGCTGGCCAAGGTGGCCAACAGCATCCTGGCTTGTATCAGAAATAACGTGGCCAGCAGGACTAGGGAAGTGATCGCCCCCCTGAACTCAGCACTGGTGAGGCTGCACCTCGAATACTGTGTTCAGTTTTGGGCCCCTCACTACAAGAAAGACATTGAGGTGTTGGAGCGTGTCCAAAGAAGGGCAACCAAGCTGGTGAAGGGTCTAGAGAACAAGTGTTACGAGGAGCGGCTGAGGGAACTGGGGTTGTTTAGCCTGGAGAAAAGGAGGCTGAGGGGAGACCTTACCGCTCTCTACAACTGCCTGAAAGGAGGCTGTAGTGAGGTGGGTATCGGTCTCTTCTCCCAAGTAACAAGTGATAGGACAAGAGGAAATGGCCTCAAGTTGTGCCAGGGGAAATTTAGATTGGGTATTAGGAACAATTTTTTCACTGAAATGGTTGTCAAGCTCTGGAACAGGCTGCCCAGGAAAGTGATTGAGTCACCAGCCCTGGTGGTATTTAAAAGACATGTAGATGAGTCACCAGCCCCGGTGGTATTTAAAAGACATGTAGATGTGGCACTTAAGGAAATGGTTTAGTGGTGGACTTGGGATTGTTAGGTTTGTGGTTGGACTCGATGACCTTAAAGGTCTTTTCCAACCTAAAAGATTCTATGATTCCATGATTTAGGGGAAGACATAATCCCAAGTCTTATACCTTCTTTTTGTGTATTCAGCACCCCTCACAAAGGCATTTAAAATTGCCATTCTATTTCTTACTACATTGAAAAAATACAAATACACAGAAGTTTTTAATATCAAACATGGTTTGATAATTTCTTGTTGTTAATATTTCTGTTATTGTTTGAGAATTAAAAGTTTTAAAGTAGTAGAAACTTCTAGTCTGATTGTTCATGGTTTTCAATTCAAGATATTTTTTGTTTAAAAATTTTATGTAAAATTGCAAAAAAACTTAGTGCAGAATAGATATCAAATGAAGCACTGTTAAATGTTAAGGAATAAAAAGCTGTTGGAACCATAAGTATGACAGATGGAAAAAAAGACGGCCTCTTTCCTGAAGATCAGTCAGACTGAGGGTTTGTCTGATCTTCTTTGCAAGACGATTCCACATTCTCTGATTAAGAAAGTCTTGTATCCGGTTCTCACATACTTTCTTCTGGGCGATGTGTTCTGCCTCAGTCAGTAGGAGTACTATTGTCATGATGGTTCATACAACAAAATTTGGATTTGATTAGCTTTTGTTGATTCACTAACCACTCTCAGTACTGAAAGTGACATCAGAAGCTCACCAAGCATCACGAGAGGACTTGAATTGCTATGTGCAGTGTAGCATACACCGTAGAAGAAGGCGGCAGCAACATCTACAGACATTTAACACACCACTGGGTAGCTGCATTAACCTGATCCTGAATGTGAGCATCATTTTTACAATCAGATAAAACACATCCAGATCAAATGAGTTCCAAGAACCCAGAGCTGTGTACTCTTGCTCTCAGGTTATCACTGCCTGGGAGGAAGGAAGCGACATTTCCCAGCTAGCTGTGAAATCTTTAGAAAGCAATGCTACCTGGCCATCGAAGCCAGGCAGGACCCAGAGGCTTTGCACAACTTTGATAAATGGAGGCCATATGTCTTCAATGAATGGAAGGTGGAGACAGTGCCTTGGCCCACTCTTCAAAGCATTCCCCCTTTCTGACTAGCATTGCTTTGGTCCTGCCTGTGTTCAGCTTGAGCCAGCTGCTCTTTATCCAAGAGTTTATTTCCTGAAGGCATTCCAAAATCCTATGGCCAGTGTGAATATACAGTCAGATTAGACCATCTAATAGTCCTGTCTGCCCTCAAAAACCTCAGAATTGCTGAAGTATTAGCACCTACAAGGCTCAGCTGAGATTACAGCCTGTTCAGATTATGCACAGGAAGGCAGACCTGGCCTGGAATAGTTTCCAGATGAAATTAATAAAGTAAAAGCAAAGTCAATGGGGATATAGCATGGCTACAGGGTTCCCTAGGAGCAGGGCAGAAGCACCGGGCGTGTGTCACCTTTCCACTACTCCAGTTCTTATCTACACCACCAGCTCCCTGACAGAAGTACTTCCCCTCAAAGAACCTCATGAAAGGAGAGAAATATTAACCCCAATTTACAACTTCTGAGTCCTGAAAGTACCTCAGTCTTAGAACCCTTTTTGCCCTGTAGAAATCCAGGGTTTTCCAAATGAGACCATTTTAATTATTAAATTATTTGCACCAAGAGTATACCGACATTTTGTTTTGTGCAAGACCTGCTTTTATGAAAATATTGCAAGTATCTCTAAACATTTTCAGCCAGCAATATTCCTTTAATCAATTTTTCTTCTCTAAGAAGGTATTCATTTGATGATTTCTTGAGAGTTTGTGTATTTTCAGATCAGAAGCAACCAGTGTGATCAGCCAGTCTGATTTCCTATGTAACAGAACTTAAAAACATCTTCAGAAATTTCTCTGTCAAGCTCTATATTCCTGCTCAAGTCAGAGGATTTCTCCCAGATCTTTGGCAAATTGGAAAGGCATTCTTGTGGTTTATTTTAAGTCACTGAATCACTGCAGACAGAAAAAAAAAAAAAAAAAAAAAAAAAAAAAAGTAACAACTAGCTCCGGTATTCTAATTGTCACACATTCATTGTACCCAATATCACACATTCTACTTGAATTTTTCACTCTGTATTTTCCTGTCTCACAGAATTAAATGTCAAACAGTCAACTAAAGCCTGTATGAATTAATGTTCACAATGTGCACAGATTCATATTAATCATTATCATGTGCGACTTTCTTGTCTATTTTATGTTTTAACTCATCAAAACTGAGAATGACAGGAGCATTAATGTCAACCCCATACATCAAAATCACGAAACCTTTCTAACGTATGCCTGCTGCTATTACATCTTTTCATGGGAAATTATTATCTTGGCCAGTAGTGACTGAGGGTAGCTGTTATACCCTGCCTAAGAGGACAAGTGTCTTGACATGGGAAATACGATGGAGGGTGGTGAAGAGACATTTTAAGGTCTTCCATGCATCAAGTCACATCCATCCATATTGGCTTTACCTGGCTTGGCATCTCAGTGACTGACATCCAAGCTGATCCCCACAGTACCATAGACGCATGGAATCTTGCTAGCACCCTTCTCCCTATTTCGAGCCATGTGGGAACATGGTGCAGGTATAACCCAGCAGCTTTAAAACTTAGATTGTGGCCCCGGGGCAGGCATGCAGAGAGCTGAGCTGCAGAAAGCGCTGTGCCTCCTGACACCAACCCCTTGTTCCAGTCCTGTTTATTAATGCAAGCTGCACATTGTAACAGAAAAAAGACTATTAAAAAATACTACACTACTTTTGGATTTTTTCTATCCCTGAAAATAGCATGGCTACATCTGAGAGGCAATCAATGTTGCTGGACCCTGCACATGCAGAAAAACCTAGCTAATCTCCATCAATAACTGAGAGTTGACAGTTTTCACCTTTTGCCTTTTTAATCATTAAGATTTAGGTTTTTAAGCTTTTCTTTCCTTTACAAGTGAGATATTGTTCTCTTTTTTAGAGGTTTCCTATTATCCCATGAGTCCAAAAATTAGCACTTAAAAAATTGGGAGAACTGGCAACCTTGCTGATAGGTCACCAAAGTTTTAAGTTAATCCCACAACAAACGTTATATATGATCATTACACGTTGACAATTTCCACTAGTATATTTACCATGGTGGGGGAAGTTGGGAGCAGAATCAGCCTATCTTTATGAGTAAACAGCTTTCAACAGTTTATAATTAGGCAGTGGACAAGATAACACAGAATGACTGCATACCTTGTATCCCCCTACATTTGGATGAAAAAAATAAATGGAAAAGGCTTTTTAAACAGATACATTTCCCGCATTACCCCAGCCAGTTGGAGAGCCAATATGATTTTTGTTATGTCTAGTAATAGCTTTTGGATGGCTTTCTGGCTCTCATTTATTTCCTATATATTTGGCATAGATCATACTCAATATTTTGGATGAGAAAAGAACCAGGAAAGTCATTAACTTTATAGATCAAAATATATAATGTTATGGTGGGCCAGTGGTATTAGCCCTCCCCTAGCTGGCACTGTGTCAAGGTCACTGTTGGGTCAATGGATGAGCCTTCTTGAACAAAACTGAGAACAAGAGAAAAGGATGGGGCTCCACAAGCCGTAACTGCCATGGCTATAGGATAGTGCTCAGGAGCTTCATGGGCTTTATTATATAAGAAGCAATTGAGTAATAAACATAATTATTCCAAGAAAGAACAGAGATCAGGAGCAAGAACACAGTATCAGTGAAACCCCTAAAGTATATGTCTGTGTGAAGGCCATAACCATCAGAAATAAATGTGCTTTTCTTTTTTTTTTCCTTCTTCTGCTCCATCACTCCCACCCCCTACCAACATTTTATCACGTTTTTGGAGAAGGGTAGGAGAATTCTCAATCCCTTAGGTACATTAAATTTACATTTAGAGAACAGGCTGAATGAAAATCCTACTTCCAAAGCACCTCAATCTTTGCAGGAAATATGGGGTTAGCTCCTGACTGTCACGGCCCAATCCAAATCTTGTAACACAGCAAAGTTCAGAAAGGGACAAAAATGATGGTTATTGGCTAAAGGAAACACTTGGTTATGAACAGTGAAAGCGCAGATCTCTGTTCCAGAAATGCAATGCAAGACTGGTGTAATCTTGGAGACTTTTGTAGGGCCAAACCAAGGCTACACAGCACAGAAGCAGAGTTTGGAACAGGAGGTTGGCAGCATTTACTCACATCTCAACACATTTTTCCACCAGGTCTTTCCTAGGAACAGTTTTACCTGATACTTTCCCTTCAAATAATAAAATTTTCAACATATGATTTTTCAGTTCTCTCTCTCACTCCTTCCCCCCCACCCAAGTGCTATGATCACTGGAAATAATATTAAAAGTTCAAGTCCTCAAAACACTTAATGCCATGATTAATTTTTACAGCTTAAGGAAATCCAAGATGACATATTGTAATTTTACTTATTCATGCAAGTGACACTAAGCATTGTTAAGCCGGCACAATATTCAAATAAGAATAGTGAGCTCGTATTCTCAGGAGCATAGAGCATTCAGGTCCAACATTTTGCCAAAAGATCAAGAAGTCGTCTCTGAATCACACACTGCTTTAATCTATGATCGCTTCTTTTGGGAATGTATCAGCAGTTTCCCTTTTACTTTGCTATTAATCAATAAGTGTGAACCTGTGTTCTGAATTTCCATTGCAAAATATACTCCCCAACCTAAAGCAACTGAGAATTGCCAAAAGAGAAGGACTGCATTCACAGTGAGAGCTAGGCAATACTCTTCAGACAAAATATTTTTCAGTGAAAAAGGCAGATTTGGCCATACTAAAATGTTTCACTGAGTAAAATGCTTTCATAAGCATTTAAAAAAAACATTTTAAGTTCTCAGAGGCTGAAGATTTGTTTCAATAATTTCCTGACATTTATAAAATCAAAGTTTGGGTATTTTTAACTGAAAATCAATTTTCTCTTAATATATTGAAAAGCAATTTTTGTAGCAGAAAATTAATTAATATTCCATTTTTGTGTCTTTTTTTCCAACCTGTTTCATTTAAAACGTCAAGGTGTCAAGACCTCCAGTACACCGGAAAATATGTTATTCACAGAGGTGTGGTTGTGCCAGTTAGAGGTTTTGCAAATATTGTGAAGCAAGGACTCCAAGAAGTTTGGAAGAGCACAGAAGTAATTCAGCATGCCTGTCTGAAATGCAGGCATAGCAGGAGAATTTTCAGTTTGAAGGATCAGGTTGCTTTGGGCTTGCTCACGAAGGTGGGCTGGCACTCACTGGAGCCGCCCTAGTGAATCAATGGAACAAGTTTGGTAACTGCTCGCTAATATAAACGAAACGCTTCTCTGTGTGGTTCCACATTTTAAGTTTACTCCTGACCGAAGCTAATTTGGGTAACAATAATTAGCTCCTTTTCTCTTAAATGTCAAACCACAACATTTGCTCTTCTGCTTCTGTTGCCACCAAAAAAAAAAACAACCAAAAAAACCCAAAACCAAACAAAAAACCTCCCAACCATTCAATGTACCTTTAGCAAAATGCTTACGATAAGATAAGAAAAAGCTTCAAAACCACTAGAAGAGGCAGCAGAATGAACTCAGAGCCCAATTCTGTAAACATATTCCTACCTTTTACTCACACGGATCACTCCATTAACTTCAGCAGAACTATCAGCACAAACAGACTGGTGCCCAGGTGCTCAGAAGACAGCAGGGATGGGCCATTACAAAGCAACTGAAATTTGGGATTTAAAGACTTAACAAAAATACCTCACACTTCAAACAATACCTTCCGCAGCCCCTGAGAGCTGTAAGGGCATTCCCAATACCCCATCCTCTGCAGAGCGTAATTCTTCCACTACAGAGCACTCCTGGCAGCAGGAACCTCCTCCCTCCTTACTCCTCATTGCCACCAGCATGTTTGTACTCCAACGGGGGCCCGGACACTCAGGGGTAAGCACCAGTTTGCAAAGGAAGAGGTAATACTGGCTTCTACCCCCTCTTTCTCACACAGCTGGAGAAAGAGCAGGGACACTGTGGTGCTCTGCAAATTGTGAACCCTGTCTCCTCTCTCCGCCCAGGGGGAAGCAGAAGAAATGTGACTCAGGTGGCTCCTGAAGGCAGGTCCCATCCTGCTTCTCCTCACACAGAGCTGAGGTGACAGCAAAGGTTTCGTCCTCAAAATGTGGAGCAGGACCTTCTCCAGGAAGCGCCTTGGATAGGATGCCCTGTGGCCCATAACACTGAAGCTTCCTCCTTACAGAGGACTGAGCAGCAGCCTACATTATCATTTGCAGATGTATACAAAAATGACAGGGTTGGAGGCTGATATATTCTGCTTATAGCTAGCCAGGGAACTCAGAGTATTTGTACCAAGCATTACCTCCCTTTCAAAAATGCATGTAACCTCTACCGTTGGTTTCCTATTTGTTTATCCACAGGACAAGTCACACAGGGGTAGTAATTCATCTCCCATTTAGAGATGTTTCATCCACGTGCTGAGAGTGTACAGGTCATTTGTGAGCATACAGCTCATTTGCAGACTATTTATTATACCCATGCATCTCACAGCCTCTCCCTGGCATTGCCAATACACGATAACTGCTTTTCTAGTTCTACCAAGCTCCTCATTCCCAACGCATTTGAGTATCTCAGCAATATTAACGAACATATCCTCACAATGCTCCTGTGAGGTGTGTGGATATTATCACCATTTACAGAAGACTTGCCTATGGCTATACAATCTGTGGCAGACCTGGGAAGGGGACCAAGAAATCTGGTGCTTCAGCCCAGTGCGTTAACCACAGCACTCCTCCTCTGCTCCCTTTTATGAGCTGGACACCTGTTCGCTGGTCGAGGACCACCAAACAGCTATCACATGGTAATAAACTTTTACAGTCACTACAGACCTGATCTGGATTTGAACCAGCATCTTAGAGGTGCAAAAGCCTTATGTATAGCCCATTATTGGTCCCTCGAGCTAGGTATTTCTCTTGTGAATGGTTTGTTACCCACCATAAATGTGAGCTTGGGATGCCAGCAGTCTCCAAAAGCAGGCATTGCCATGTACTCAGTGTTATTTGGGTTCGGAGAAGAATTCATACGGTAAGGGTGTGTGTCTGTGCCTGTATGTGTATGTGCGTGTTCTTTTTTTTTTTTTTTCCCAAGGAAACATTAGAAATCAACCTTAAGGATGTGAGCTTAGTTTAAATGTCAGCTGAAAAACAGCTGCTGAAAAGAGATATAATCCATGAGCCAAAAAAGTGGGGCTGGGAGGAAGTTGAAATGAGAGATGTTTAGTTTGCTAATGCTCCTGTGTGAGGATAAAAGGGTGAGATGTGGGGAATCTTCTCTGGCACGAGGTCCCGCAAAGCGTTCTGGAAGATTCGGGTTAGCAGAATATGATCTCCCCATATGGCAGGTTTGAAAAAGTGGTGAAAGAAGTCCAAGCATATGCAGCAGTGATGTAACAGGGCCAGAAGGGTCAGGCACCTGTGACTTTCTAGCCACATTAAGTTCTTCAGAAGCTGCTTTTTGACTTAGCAGAGCAGAGTTTTCCATCACATATGTGTAAAACATTTCATCCATTACAGGTTTCTTGGCTCTTCTGGATTGATTTTGTTCATGTGTGGGGAAATTTAAGGAAACAAAACAACAGCAAAAAAGCTTCTGAAACACATTTCTTCTCCTGTTTCAAAATTTATCACTCATCCCCTTGAAGCACAAGACTCTTGTCTTGCATTTGAAAGGTCAGTTTTTCAGTGCTGCGTTTTGTTACGTGTTTGCATGCTGCTTAGCACAATTAACACGCAGGGCTGCAGAAGCCTTCACCTATTACTAAGTATCTTACTGCTATAATACAGACCCACTAATAAATCACTGCCTTCTATCCACTCTAAAACTTTACAGACACAATGTGTGAACTCTAGCCACAGGCAAAAAAACAACTGCCTCTCCCTCCTCATATCAAAAATGAATTAGAGCAGAGTTTTCCCCAGATAGCTATAATCCTCAAATAATCCTCACTTACTACAACAAAAATGACAGAAAAAATATTCACTGTTGCGATGCAGCTGACTCCTTTACTTTGCACTGTACTCGAGGAGTGAGAAAAGAAGCATACAGGGGCTCCAGGCAGCTATGTGGGGCTCAGAGCTCATCACAGACCTCAGCTTTTATGCAGGTTCAAGCCATCACCAAGGAGAGAATGAAAATGCAGCCTCTGGAGGAGCCCTGGCAGATCTGGGATTACAGTTGTGGCCACCAAAGGATGGTAGTGCAGTCTCTAGAGTGGGTTCCCAGCAAGAATTCCTCATCTCCCTCCAGCTCAGATCACTGTTCAGGGTTACAGATGGGCAGGCACAAACAGTAACACTAAAATACCTTAAAAATTTAGGATGTCAGCCTTTATAGTGCATATGCTACTCCCACAACAGATGCAGGAAGACAGAACCTGACACCAGTGATCCTGAATCCTAACCTTTTGAAATTCATCCCTGTGTAAAAGTAAAGGTAATGCTGATCCCCATTTTTCTGCCACTAGGTATCAAATCATCTTGTTGGGCCTAAACACTGAGCTCATACATGATATTTCTGGCATCCAGAACAAGCTAGGCTCAGCATGGTCCCTCAGCACATTGCCTCTTGCCCTCACCATGGTCACTGCTCTGTGTGTAGTTAGTCCATTTGCAGCCCCTTTCAAGATAGCAAATTTTTAAAATTAAAGTAATTAATTCATTATGCAGCACTTCAGAAAGCCAGTTATCAAGCTTTCCACAGCCAAACAGCCAAAGCTGTAAGACCAGGGCTAGCACCTAGCCCATACGAAAGACCCCCCCTCCAGCTAGAAGAGGTGCAGGAAACACAAGCCAGACTTTATACATGCTATTCCCTCACCTTTTGAACCCCCCTGAATTCATGAGTCCCTTAGTTTCAGGAACACGTTCGGAAAAAAAAAAAGCTGCTGTTAAATGAGGTAAATTCCTCTCTTGTTGAGCGCCTCCTGCAATTTTAGCTGTATTTTATCCTGAACTGTATTACAACACGGAGTGCCTTATCACTGTAATAGGTTCTTTAAGCCAGTCTAGGCAATGTCACAGGCGCCAGGAGGGTTGCGCCTATCCGCACACTTTCCCCTACCATAACTATGACCTTTGTTGCACCAGTGCCATCCATAGGTCAAGGTCTTGGTACAAAATTCCCTCTGATACCAAACCTCATTGCAGCTGATGGAGGCCATGGACAGAGCTGCTCACCTTGCCTGCACATAGATATAGAGTGGGAGAAGGGGGCCGAGAGGTTGAAAAGTTTGCTGTTATTAGCAGCTTCGGGGACAATGAGCATCAGACAGGAGCTGTGCTACAAACCACCCTCTCCATCGACGGCAGAACCCCCCTGGCCGGGCACCAGTGCAGACCCTCCCCTGCAGCAAACGCAAAGGGAAACCCAGACGGGTGAGTTGCAACCACCCACATGCCCAGCAGTGCCACCAGTAGCCACCACGCTGCCGAGGAAGCGGGGCGAGCCCCCCGGTACGGCCACCCAGCACTGAGCCCCGCCGGCCGCCCCAGCCTGGGGCAGCAGTGCAGGCCAGAATTAAGGCCATTCTCTGGCATTTGACGTTGTTTGTGACAACGCCCGCAAAGCATCGCAAGTGGATACTATGAAGGACTACTATTTGTGTATTAGTGAGTCACAATACACCAGATTCATAAGAGCCAGATGTCACAGCTGACCCAGACAAGGCACTCAGACAGATCCCACGCGTTTCATGTGTCAGCCTTATATCCATTCATAAAACAGCTCCCTCCCAGAATATAAGTCTTGGGAAAATTTAAGATCATTGTGCAATTCTAATTCAAGTTTCAATCAGTTTCTTAGGTTTATTTTTCCCTTTTTTTTTTTTTTTTTTTTTTTTTTTTGTCAACAGTGGTTAAAAGAAAGGAGGGGCAGGAAATGATGTCCATCACAGAGGAGGATATAAAAAATGAAAAATACGGGTAGGCAGGCTTGGAAAAATAACTTTTTTTTTTTCTGCTTTTCAAAATGTTACAGCTATAGAAACAATCTCCTGGACAAAGTCAGACAGATGTTTTTTTCTTCCCGCCCCCCCCCCCCCCCCTTCTTTGGATGGAGTGACTTTCTCAAGAGCACAGCTGAAAAACCTTTGGAAAAAAAAACACACACACAGTCTCAGGCGTTGGAGGTGTCTGGGGCTGAGGATTACAGAAGTTCAAATTGGCTCCCCCTGTCAAAATTACAGCTGCACAAAAGATGGTACAGCATATCAGCCCAGGGCTCAAAAGGACTTTTTCCGGTTCTCAAGAACGATGCAGGTCTTGAGAAAACGCAGCTGTGCTGCGATCAGCCAGGCGGTGCTGGCCCAGCCAGGGCCTGCCCCCCCACCGCCCACCGCCCTCGGACGAATCAGTAAGGATGCCAACCTGCTAAAGGGCGTGATTAAAGAATACCTCCCTGTGCGCATTTGTCATTTAGGGATGATTTACTGCCAGGGCATACCCTTGGCGACTTCTTATAATAAGTTTTCTTTGTTTTCACACTTCCCTCCTGAGACTTGAAATTTAATATCTGTTCCAGCAAACAGAGTTCTTGCTCCCTTGCCCTCTCTGTCTCGCTCTCCCTCTCCTTCCAGCATATTATCTTTGTCCGTTGCCCAGATGAAGTGAGCTGATTAAAATTTATGTGCATTGTCACCGAGGTGATGTTTTAACTGTACAAATGTGTTTCAAGGCTGTTGCACTATTCAAACCCACCCCACCCGGGTGACCCTGCTAATCTCAAACTGCAGCCCTTGTCAGGTGATGACTGCTGAGGGATCCCTTTACAAGCTGCACCACACCATGGTTTCGTGGTTGTGCGTGTGTGTGCGTGTCGGTGTAAGGTTCCTGTGTGTTGCACTTGGACGCTGCAGCGTCCACCAGTTGAGTGCAGGTGGAGCAGTTCAGTGGTCTACACACAGCATGGATATTCTCAGTATGATTTACCAGATATTTTTGCCTACATGTTTTAAATGCCACGTTTTCCCTTCTCCCTCCTTAAAAACGCAGATGAGTTGACCAGTTATGGAGAGCCAGCTACGTAGCTGGGTTTGCAACTCCTGAACAGATACACTGGCGTAACATGGTCTGACTCTTGCACATGCTGCTGTCTAACACACGGGAGTAACACAAACCCCTTCTAGCAAAGGCTCAATACTTCAGCTACAAATCATGCTGTGGTCCTCAGAAACTATTCAGCAAGGGTAAATTATGTTCTTCCATAGGAAAAACAGCTAAACTGTTCATTTGAAATTCCCATTTTGATCACTGGACAAACTGCAGCAGTCCTGAGAACACAAAGATCCTTCTGACCGCTCACTAGCTGCTCAAAACTTTTAGTCTCATTCTCTGCTGCAACTGCTGTTTCTCTACAGTAAGTTTCAAAGGAAATCTCTATGATTTACAGATACAGGAGCACCTGTAAATTTTGGGTTCTTCCCTTGATAACCATTTAGGTCCAAAAAAAAATCTTGCTTCCTCTTAAGATTTTCTTTCAAAACTACTGCCATTCCTTTTATTATATTCTGCCATCTCTAGAATTGATTAACTGCTATTGCCTTCCCTCCTTCCTTCTCACTTAGTAGTACCAATTATGCTGCTAAAAAAAAAAAAAAAAAAAAAAAAATCACCCTCCTCCCCCACCCATCAAATCACATTCTTCTCTTCAAATCCTTCTGTAGGCTTTTCTATACTCAGATGAATTTTCTCATGCTTCCATGGTAATCTCCACTTCTGCATATATCCCTCTTCTCCCTCATTTGTGTTTCCTGCCTGCTTGGCTAGAATTACTCCCCAGGATCCTTCTGGTGTCTTTCAAACATTGTTCCTGCCTTTGAGCTCCTCCTGACAACATGGAGCTGTTTCCCATCTAGCTGCACACCAAATGGTCATCACCTTCTCACTCTTACTTCTATGAGGTATATCAGCCTGGAAACAGCCCGTGTAAATCATGCATATCTAGAGAGGTGTATTTTGTATGTAAAATATTAGACTGCTCTCAGGCTAGGTCATCTTCCAGATAACAGACACATTATGTGAACAGCATTTCCTCTGAGATTTAAAATACTGTCCTAAATTACTTGTAACTTGTTGAAAAAATTAGCTGTGTACCCAAATATTTCATTTTGCAGCAAAATTTCTCTCATTCAATTCATGGATAGTGGCAAAGCATAAACCTACCACTAGATATACTGTGCCACCTTTGGCAAGTCACTTTATTTTTCACTCTAGTTTGACTCCCTTTGTAAAGTAGATGAGAGCAGCTGTTCTCCAAGCCAGCGGTGATAAGACATCTTATCAATGACCTTTACCTGTTTGGTCTATTTATAAATTCTTCAGAGGCTGATCTAGGTCTTGGTGCCAGGTCTCAGTCAGTACTAGTGTAGTAACGTATCTATAACAACAGCATCATGAAAATTAATTAATATTTTTCCAGTGCTCTGAGCATGGAAAACACTGCATAAGTGCCAACAAGGTGCTTTGTTTGCTTTTGGTCAGGGCCACTCTGTGGCAGGAGTAGTAGTAAAATGTGTTGAATAAATCATTCACCAGGAATTGTTAAGTCAGATCACAGTATTATTACTGAAGTCAACTGCATGCAATTAAATATATTAAAACATTTACAGTCTTTATTTCAAATAATATATTCTGGATTACTCTCAAAACATTCTCAAATTCATACCATTGGGTTTTACAGTAGCTATATTGTGTAAAGCATACATTAAGTAGACTCCATAATACAAAGACAGTATTTTTGATCAGTGATCTTGAGAGCATATTGCATGTGGCATATGTTTTACTTTTTTTCTCCCAAAATGATTCTCCTTGATAACAAAACTCTTGGAAACACTTGGAGATGAGGGGGATTTTCTACTGCTGCTAACTCATTTCAAAGCCAACTTGAAACGTAGGCTGACAGTCTTCCGCATCATTTTTCCCTTATTGTTTCCTGAGGAGATAGAGGATTAAATCTGACACTTCCTGAATTTATAGATTATTAACATCAGTTATACCCAAGGACAATGCTTCCAAATTCCCCTACCACTTTTCTTTTAAGCTTTGTGTATAAATACAGTTATCGTGGAAGGGGGCGGGGGAAAAGCAGTATCACTGACTAAAGTCAATATAGTAGAAGCAGATGCTGTGCTAGCTTCTACTTAAAGCTTTGCCAGTACTTTTGATCCAGTTTGTTATATCCTATCCTGTACCAAGTCTTATCTCTTTCCTAACTGGATCAGCAATTGTCTTTCAGTCCAAATTACGTAGGAGAGCTCTGTAGTTTGCCAAACGTCCTGTACAAATTAGAAGGACCTCTAAAAAAAAAAAAAAAAGTTATCATGCTTGTGATCAAAATTTATAAAGGCCAAACCCTTTGCTCTTGTCCAAGACCTGCTAGCAGGGATCTCAAAGCAGAAGCATATAAATGTGGTATTCTAGTGCTGTTGATCCCCCTTGTTTAGACCTATACTGTGTGTGTGTGTGTGTGTGGACAAGACCTTTCACAAGCCTACTGGAAGAAGCAAGGCCAGAAGCACAAGTGCCAGATTCCCCATGAATCCCTTACACCAGTACAAACCATGCTACCAGTATGCTACTACACGTAGCATGTAGCAAAGTGCTACCAGGTCAAAATGATCATGTTTTGTCTTGCTGTAAAGTTGTAGATGGTGACTTGCGGCCTCAGCACCACTCTTTCCTTTATGTCAATTGTTCTACAGGGAGAAACGGTTTCTCTTGCATTGTAACTGGGAACTCTACATTGGCATTATGCAAGGATACTGAATGGTATGCCTTCTTACACTGCCTTAAATGCTGCACACTTCCTTCTGTCTTGTTTCCAATGTCTTATAATTTGCCAAGCTAATCACTTGCACTGAACAAAGCAGAGATGTAGGAGGAAACAACTGGCATGTGATCACATAGTTAGAGCCTATGTTAATGTGTATATTCATGGTGTACATGGGGCCAAATGAGGGCAGGAGAGGCTGCTTTAATATTCTACTTTCTTTAGTTACTCACATCCACAGGGCAACAAATCTAAGACAGTTATACTAATTCTCAGGATTCATTTAGGGAAAAGACAGTGTAGCATATGCTCACTGTCAAATACCGAGGAGACTGGCACTATACACGCTTTTCCCAGAATTATCATGATAGCGATTATGGACGCAAGAACAAATTATCTTGAGTCAGCTGCTCCTTAGTAACCACCCCCGTGAATGCTATCAACACATTATAGATGTGTTATAGCTTATTCTTCTTTCACTTAGGAGTAAACAGCCTTGAATTACCTCACCACCACTTACACAAGGACAGTTACACACTGGATACGTGGTAGGCTGTCACCCTATGGAAGCCTTTTCTGATTGGCAAACACAAATAACAGATTTTAAATCAATTAGAGTAAGCAAAAGTTCATCTTTGATTCAAGAAAAAAGAAATTCAATAATAATACTTGTGTGTGGGTGCACTCAGCTAGCCCCCCTTCTTAGCCACTCCACACGGGAGTATTATCTTCTTGGCCCCACTCCAGGTGGGATTAAGAAAAAACACTACTTTATTTTATTGGTTACCTCTTACTACTTCTGTAAAGGGCATGGCTCCTGTCAAAGATGACGTGGGGCTAATGTGGCTTGATGTTGTATAGTAATTACAGTTTTCTTAAAAATGTTAAAATCCAAAATGGTCAAAGCCACCAGAATAGGCAAAAATGTTTATGGTAACAGAAAGTTTAAATATGCTTTGCTTGTAGGACCTTCACAGAACTAGCAGGTACTGTAAGCCTCACCTTAACCAGAATATCCAACCTACTGCAAAGCCTAACTTTTTAAAGAGAGATCACAGCAATAAAAGAACCTTTCATGTTGAATGTGCCTCTGTGTTTTATCTTCCAGCACTACCACAAAGAACGTCTGTTAAAGCATTGAAGATAAGTCAGAAGATACAATCTTCAGGAATTCACTTATTGGAAGATTAGCAAACAGGAAAGTTTAATTCTCATTGGCTCCTATTCCTCTAGACTGTGCTAATACAGCTCCCACCCTGCTGCTTACCACAGCTAAGACTGCATCAATATGCCTATTATAAATGTCATATTTCCAGTACTTACAGCTCAGCTGTTGGTATTTTCCTTTGGACTAGCCATGGAAATTCAAGCCTATAACCTAAAAGCATGTATAAATGCTCCATTTACTCACAGAAAACCTGTACTGCCAGCTACCTGAACAGAAAGCTTTAGGAACAACAGCTAAAAATTACTCCCTACAATATCAGCTTTAACCACCTGTTACTACAGGCAGTTTCAAAGTATAATCCTAAGCATGGCAATAGATCAGGCTACAATACAGACTGATTAGAAGTGACTTGATATATTTTTGAACTTTCCAAGATCGCTGTTTAGCAGTAGTGTTTTAAAATACCTATGATCACTTCAGCACATGATAACCCACAACAGTTCCAAAGGAGAGCGGTAGAAAAACAGCCCTTGACTCAAGAGCTCTCAGATTAATTTGTGCTGTGGTCGCACATGTAGCCACAGCAAATTCACAGTGGTCACAGTTGCCAGACACACAACAGAGTAATAAAAAGTGAGTTTTTACACGGTGGTTGCACACAAAGTCCCTGGTGGCCACGTTTGGGAATTGCTGGTTTAGCAAACACAACTCTTAAAGAGGGTGGGAGCCTCAGTTCCTCTCTTCGTTCAAAGACAAATTCACTTGGACAAGTCATCTTTGCTTGCTATACTGGCTTAACTTGCCAGTTCCTCCTTCAGTACAGCACCTCCCTCTGTGCAGGGCTGAGCTTTTTCTGTCAGTGACTGGAATTGACAGCAAGCCTAAGCATTGCACAAGCACCCGTATAAAAAGAACCACCACCTTTGGACTTAAATATTTACTAAACTCTGAACCAGCTTTTCCTCTCTTCATTTGACAGTTCATGATAAAGTCCGTGCTTGTGTGAGAAGCAGAGTTCTTAGTTGAGTCCAAAACCAGTTCAACTCAGGAACAGGTACAAGCTTTCTAACAGGACCTCACAGATGTGATTCAGCACTGACCTACATACCCCTCGCTGCGGGATGGAAAAACAAAGAAATAAGCCACAACATTGTGTCAACTGGCTTCATTTTGGCACCTACCTCAAGAATGTTGTGAGACCCAGGACTGATGCCTGAGAGGCTTCTCTAATGCATTAAATGCATGTTCTCAAATGACCTTTTGCTACTAGAGAAAACTCACCAATTAAAAAAGCTGATCCCTGCCTACTCAGTCCTGGACCTCGTCACTGTGACTCTCACCATAATGGCATTTAATGCCGTTTAATACCAAATGTGGTGACAGAGTTTATCGTTAAAGTCGCTTTTCCAGGACTGAGCCATCAATTCATTTCAGCAGTCACCTTTTCTCATAGAACAAATTATCACAAAAAATGCAAAGTATTTGCCTCTTCCAGTAACAGATGGTCCTTAGGCAACAGAGAACTGAGTCTTATCAATAACACTCTCAGCTACACAGGGAAAAGAAAGCTTCCTGAGCCACAGTGTAAAGTACCATTTACTGCCGCAAGGGAATGCTTGGTGGGGCCAGAGCTCCTACAGCATACTGGCTTGAAACAGGAGATACAAGATCCTGGGGGGGCGCAAATCATGCAGATTTTTCCAACCCATGGAATATGTTTCCATGGGGGGGGGGGGGGAATGTAACTGTGAGTGAAAAAAGGAGTGCTGTAACCTAAAGGGGAGATATGAGTTTGGCTGATGGCAGAAAGGTGAAGGACTCAGGTGCCTTGCCCCAGGAGTGGCATGGCTGGATGTCGTGGTTTAACCCCAGCCAGCAACTAAGCACCACACAGCTGCCCGTTTGCTCGCTCCCCCCCCACCCAGTGGGATGGGGGAGAGAATCAAAAAAAGGTAAAACTTGTGGGTTGAGATAAAGACAGAGTAATAGGACACAAAGGAAGAAAATAATAATAATGATAATAAAATTATTATTATTATAATAATAATAAAAGAATTGGAATATACAAAACAAGTGATGCACAATGCAACTGCTTACCACTCGCCGACCAACGCCCAGTTACTCCCCAAGCAGCAATCCACCCTCCCCTGGCCAACTCCCCCCAGTGTATATGCTGGGCATGACATCACATGGTATGGAATACCCTGTTGGCCAGTTTGGGTCAGCTGTCCTGGCTGTGTCCCCTCCCGAATTCTTGTGCCCCTCCAGCCTTCTTGCTGGCTGGGCATGAGAAGCTGAAAAATCCTTGACTTAGTCTTAACACTACTTAGCAACAACTGAAAACATCAGTGTGTTATCAACATTCTTCTCATACTGAATCCAAAACATTGCACTGTACCAGCTAGTAGGAAGAAAATTAACTCTATCCCAGCTGAAACCAGGACACTGGAGGAGCACTCCTGTGCAGCAGGGAATTAAGCCAGGGTACAGCTTGAGCATGTGATAACAGAAAACACTGAAGAAGTAGCAAAGACTCCAATAAATGAAGAAACCGCTTTTCCCAGCTGTCCCCTAATGAAGGTGCTTGCAATTTCATTCTAAAAAGGGGGAAAATGGGAGGAAAAGGAGGAGGAGTGGGCACTCTTTCTCATTAAAATCCTTCCTTACACTGCCAACTACACACCCACACTCTACCAGCCTATTTATTTGCCGTGGCTGGGTGGTTTAAGTACAGAGAGAGAGAGAGAACCAACACAGGAAACACAGGGCCTTTACTTGCATTTCATCTGCATGGACTACCAAAGCTGTAACCCAACACATGCCTGCCTTTGCACTGACCCTTGCAGAGGACAGTAGTCCCAGAGACCACAGTGTAAAAAATGTGTGATATTAACATCAGTACCAAAAGTATGGTTGTTATTAGTAGGATTTTACCCTCTTTTGTACTTCACACTCCAAAGACACTTCCTTTCCCTTTGAAGAAGCAGGAGCCGTTCCTCCTCTCTGGCTTACACACACACAGTGTTGCTTTAACTCTGTTCCCAGAAAAAGGGAAAGAAAAGACAATGAACATTGTTGAATTAGACAGAAAATATTTGTTTCTTCTCATGGGAAAGGCCTAGTATTTTCAGCTAGCCCAAATATGGTCTATCAAATATCCTTGTTCTAGTTGAACTTTTTAGAAGAACCTAAAAGATTTTCTTCCAAGGAGTTATTCTAAATCGAGACTCTGCTCTCTTTCAAAATCAGAGGCGCAGGTCGTATCAGAATTGAGGTAGACAATGTCTTAATATCCCTACACCTGAGAAAAATCTGAAGTTCTTGTTAGTCTCTTCTTTCTACCTCCCTTCAGCCTCTTTTTCTCTGACTGGCAGAAAAGCAGGCTTACTAAAAGATTTGCAACTTTCTTACATTTTGATACTTTTATTTCTTTTATGCAGTTGGTTTCAAAGCACACCTGTTTCTAGTAGCCTTCTCCATTAAAAATAATGCTTGTTTCTGACCTGAATTAAAAATGGAGGGCAGACCATCTGTGGAAAATCTCACCTTTTGGTCTTAAAAAAAAAAAAAAAGAAAATAGTGTTCTGGGTCTGCTGTAGGTTAGTCCCCCAGTTCTAAGCACACAGCCCTGGGCTGAGCATGGCTGCAGCTCATTTTTAGGCACCTGACTCTCACAATTCAAACTGCAGCTCTCATTTGGTTTCCTGAACTTCCTATTTCATGGATGGAGAGACTTGTGTCAGGGTGGACTCCACCATAATCCACATGGTGAGAGAAAAGCCACCAAAATTAGCTGTGACAGCTATTTGTTATATGTGCCTTTATAAAGCAGAGCATAATGAACCTGCAAGGTGCAGTAGCAGGCAAGAAGGTCTCAAGTGATGAGGAACTCTTTAGGGCAAAACAGGTAGGCAGGGATCAAGGTGTGAAGAAGCATCTTCTTGTGAGCAGCTAACACTTGCTGCTACTAGGAAAATCACCAAGTTGGCTGGAAGCAACAACCAACCTGGTGAGACATGGTGTAGAGGGGAGGTATATAAACTCTTAAAAATTTCTATTCTGTCTGACATCACTACTTTGAGCTCTTTCTAATTAAAAAAGTTCTTGGCTTTTATTTTAATAATATTTTGGTTTGGTTTTGTTGGGTTGGTTTGTTTGTTTAAAAGCCCTTTGGTCACTTTGGGTAGCTCACTGCTGGAAAGAGGTCTAGCTGTAGCCAGCAAAAGGTACCAGCATATTAATCAATGAGAAATGCTAAAGACTGGGAGCAGTTGCTTAATTTATCTGACTTCAAATTACATAGGTACTTGGCTTACAAGCTTGACTCCTGCCTTGGACTACTCCCTTATTTCTTAAAGTACTCTTTCTGCTAATACTGTCTTTTGTGCACCAGAAACTAGTAAGAAACTAACTGGCATAGGGTAGACCCAAGTTAATTTGCTTTTCACCTTGATAAATAAATGGAGACTAGATCCACTCATAAGAGGCTGTAGTCTCATCTTTACCAGTACCCAACACCAAAGCATCTTCAGATGTCTCCAAACCCAAAGGGAAGAAGGTACCTTCTTACAGACCAGAATTAAAGCCCCTAAGCCTGAAGAGCTTATCCATGTCATTCCCAGTCAGTTAGCTTCCAGCTGCATTTTTAGCTAGGAATAAATGTGCAAAAACAGAGTTTACCAACTCCCCTTATAGAGGCACATGAGTATCAGCCCACTTCCAGTCACCACACATAAATTTGCTCCCTTTTTATTTACTGCTGTATCATTGCAGCTAGTTGTTGTGAATCCCACTTCGAAGTTCCTTCCTACTTGCAGCACATACAGCCTTGGCGCCTAACTCCAGGTTGAGGCAACAGTACCAAGATGCCTAAAAATTAGAGCTCCCTTGGTGGCTTTAGCTCATAGCACTCAGAATTACAGTTAAAACCATGGCAGCTATGAGGATTTAAGCATCCCTGATAAGCCATAAAAAGGGGTTTACAAAAATTTCTTAGTGATTGCCGAGATAAATCTGTTATTGTCTGGAAGATGCTCAGAGATAGTCCAGAGGAGAAGCAGGGGAAATGTACATATTAAACGCATTATATCTTGTAAAACTAAGCAATATATCTCCCTGGATCTGAAAACAAGCAGCTTGGCTCAAGTGTGGGAAGCTGGAGATGCTTAAACTACTTAGAGCAATTTCTCCTTTTATATGTTTTTCCTATATATTTAATCTAACTAATTTTCCTGTTATTGTTGTGCTCAGGTTGCACTTGGTAATGTACTTAGTAATTGAACTCATCAGTAACGTATACTGCATATAGAGCTTTGCTTTTTTCATTTGCCACATACCATCACTACACACATTTATCTTAGATCTTAATCCAGTCAGAAAGGCATGAAAATCTGTAAATATAGGTTTTAGTGTCCCCAATCCTGTTAACTTTGATAGCAATATATAACCTTGTGTTATTGTAACTCCTTCCGAAACAACAGCTAGACCTGATGCAATAAAAGCAGTCTCAACCCCCCCCCCCCACCTTTTCAGCCACTGAATACCTTCAGCACAACAATTAAAAGTACTCCAAGCACTTTTAGTAGTGCTTCAGCAGTTGATGCACTTATCTATCCTTAACTTAAGGATATATCATAATTTTTGCTTTGAAACCACCCTTTTCAGGTTCATGCCCTTGGTGAACAGTAGAGATAGTTCACAGTTCAGAGTGCTAAACTAGGCTGCTGCTGCTAAACAGCCACCTCAAGGGGAAAAAAAAAAAAAAAAAAAAAAAAAAAGACAATTTAACTGTAATACTGTGTAGCTACTGTTGTCAGGCTGCTGTCTCCCATGCAATACAAAGTGCATAGTTTGCTTTGGTCAACCCACTGAAGGTGGTTTCCTGAGTTTCTCTAACCATGTTGAAGGCCTTGTTTGTTCACCTTCACAGAACTGATGCTGCTCTGTACTCTGTAATAGGTCTCCTAAGACACTGAATATATGAGTTATCAGGAGAACAGTGAGAGGGAGGAGTATGTGTGTAGGAAGCTCATATTAAGGCACATAAAAAAAATTCCTAAAATTCAGGAGGGGAAAAAAAGGACAGATGGATTTTTTTAGTAAATACTGTTGCTTCACATGTCCTTGGCTCCATAAGGGAAAACACTTTCTACTAAAAATAGTAGCTGGACTGAAAAGGTACCAATTTATCTGAGGGTATAAAATGAGGTGTGAACTATTGAAAAAGGCAACTCAAACTGTATTTGCCAGAAAACAGCCAGCATATCATACCAGGAGGCCAGGGGTTAATCTGGTGGTAAATACAGGGTACATGCCTTGGGAAAAAGATTTGAGCAGCAGAATACTTAAATGATGAGGTGCAAATCTGGTAGCTGCACCTCCAACAACCTACTGAGCACAAAAATATTGGTATAGTATTTCCATTTCCAGCTTGGAGCTCTGCTTGGTTTTTTTGGTAAACAACCCTTCCAAACCTTTCCACCCTCTTTCTGTTCCCAAGCCCATTCAAAGCATTGTCTTCTGGCCAGCAGGCTTCTGCCTTAAGAGTAACTAAGTGGCTACACATACAAATAAGCAAGAACACACACAAAACCAGGTAGGTATTGCATCTATATACGCTATGGAACTACGCATTTATTCTATTCTTGTGATGGCTTTGCTGTCTACCTTTTATGTGTTAATCCATCTCCTGTGGCACAGGGACTGAGTTAAGCATGGCTTCCTCTTCAAGCACAGGCTTGTAACTTTTGATGAACAGGGTTTCAGGCCCAGAGATGAGCCATGCAGGTATGTGTAAGCATGCTAGGTGGACCCAAAGGCTTAAGGGTAGGAACGTATCTAAATACTTACATAATTTTAATAGGATATGTAGACAGAGAGCACTACTGCTTCATGTGTTTTGGTTTTTTTTAATAGCACCTGTGGAAATGCAAGGAGTTACTTACAGGTATTGGGAGCTTCCAGGGCTTTGACTGGGCACCACTTGGCAAAAAGTTTCTTTCAGGTCAAAATTTAGCCAATTAAAATTAATACACTCCCTTGAAAAGCCAAAGTCTCTGCTAGCATCTGTAGAGAGGGAACCGCGCAGTTGCCCCAGAGCAAGCAGTAGCTGCAATGGACAGGCATACAGGGGGCTGGCAAGTGAATGTTATACATACTGCTGCCTGTGGTTATGAGAGAATTAAAAGCATTTGCTGTGATGACATTTTCATTAACAAGTTTCCACTTTGGTCACAAGGGAATATAAACCAGTTGTCTCCACTGGAAGGATCACATCGTGCGATCAGGAAAACATTGGAAAGGAATAGACATAACATGGATGAATTTAATTTTAGAAAAAGTTACATAAAGACTGTGGGATATTCATGGGAGAGGCTATTCAGATTCTTTCCTCTTCTTGAAAGGAAAAATCTCCCCGTGACTGTAGGTTTAAGGCTCTGGAGGGGACACACATTTATTCCCTGTTTCTTTAGCGCGATTGATATAACAGACTCAGAGAAGGAGAACTGTAACAGGAGACAGGCAGTGGTGGTGTCCCCGAGACAGCCAGGGGAGGAGGCAGCAATGACCTGGTGGCAGATCCATCAGCGCGTGGCTGTGCTGCAGCAAGAGGCAAGCGGGGCGCTGGCCGTCGCAAAGCCTGAGCTCTAAGCACAGAGCGAGGGAAGAGTAACCTGCAGCGAAAGGACAGGCCTGTGAATTGGGGGGAAAGATGTCGAGAGCTTGACGAGCTGCATGGCTTGAAGTGAAGGCATGTTAATATTATTGAAATAGTTCCTTTAAAAGTAGGCAAAAAGAAGCAATTGGTTGTTAATCACAGATTCGTTTTCATCAGCTTTCTCTAAGGACTCTTCATAAACAAAAGAGATTGATTTCTCATTCTGTAGCAGGAGAATTCAATAACGTTCATTTTCAGTGTCTAGAAGCTGACAATGGAAATAAATGCTGAAACCCTCCCCACTTGCTTCAAGGCTAGGGAGAGCAGGGAAGATGATGTGATTTATTAGAGCATTCTGACTAATGCAAAGCTGCAAGGTGCATTCACGAAATTTGCTTACTCTGGAGGTTGCATTAAAAAAAAATTAAATTAAAAAAAAAGATGAGAAGTCTGGGGGAGAGTTTTTCCCTTGGGGGTGGTCTGACTAAGAAGTGACTAAGAGCTCTAAAGGAGAAATTATAGTAAGTAAAAGAGCATCCTAGGGTATCTGCAAACAACTAGCATAAGTGTAACTTTTAGTTAGGCAGATGACTAACATACACATCACTAAGCACTTTGTGTGGCATGGCTTTTCAGGTCACCTCGTGGTGTGTAGGCTCACACTCTGGAAATCTCCACAAAAACTACAAAGGTAACGAAGGATGTGCAGGCGGAGGAAGCAATAAAAGTTCAAGAGTAGAATGATAGGGAGTGATGGTGATATAACTCTAATTGGGTTGTATGAGACATTGCTGTCCTAGTGAGCCAAGAAGTTCACATGTTCTGAAAGGATAGCAAACTTCAATAAAATTCAGAACTCTCACAAGATATAGCAGAGCTGGGGGAGATAATACACAGTGTACTCATGTTTCAGGCTGTTGTGGGTGATTTACGAATCTGAAGGGATGGCTTGCACTAAGCAAATTGTCCTCCTGGTTTATATGAGTTCACTAACAAACTATATATGCTTTTAGTTATGGATTTACCACAGCATTTCTTCATTCATCTCACCAAAACTGATATTTACTGATAGGATGTATAATACACATGGTTCCTTGTTTACAATGTCTTTAAACCTAATATAACAGGGGAATGAAGAATATAATTTCAAGTGTTTACAACAAAGACCTATGGTGGAACAAGAAAAAGGACCTCCAACTTTTTCTCCTGGTGTACTTTTGTGCAGGAAGACGCATTAGAAAGGGGATTTTATTTTCCTGACACCTCCATCATTATTGGAACCGTTTTTCACATGCCCAGCTGTTTTGAAAGGACAGTACCTAAGTTTTATGCTACACAACAGCACAAAACCTTGCCTAAACCTGAGCTTGTAAACCAAATGACATAGCAGTCTGAATAGCACTTTAAGAACTCCACTGGCTAGTTGAAGGAGGAGGATATATACTCTCTATTTCTTGCAGAGATAGCACAGGTACCACTCAAGACATCAGCCTGGGGAGTCCTAGAGAAATTCAGGCTGAGCAAAGTGGGTTCCCTCCTGCAACTTATTCTTAATCTACCGCATATCATCACTGTCCCTCCGCAAATATTATTACACGAATTCATCATCTGTGTAAATTATGAAATTGGCATGATCGAGTATGATGTCTCTAACTCACATTTGCTTTTCTCCTTCACCTTTAAGCCCACTTAAAGTATTCCTTTTATTGAGGAATGGAAGTAATGAGAATGTTTTGAAGGATAGCCTCAACTAACCCTTGCAGAACAGCAGCAGTCAGGACTGAGAATCTGGTAAAAGACGTCCATTGCCAAGTCTAAGTGAGAAGGGAAAAGTTAATCAGCTTGACTGAAGCCACTGTGGTCTAAGACTGCACAGAGCTCAGGACCTGGGATCAGGAGACCTAGCATATGGAGCTGTAATTCACATTCTAACCATACTGTTGCACAGGAGAGCTATAGATGAGGACTCTCAAGGTCCCATCATTAGATAACAACAGCAGGAAAAGCAACCCCCTTCCTTGGGCAGAATAAATATTGTTTTGTCATTTGTTGGTGCAAAGGGTTGGATGTTTTTTGTAAATGTTATTCTGGTTCCAGTGGAGGTACTTCTTTAAGTAGGAAAGTATTGAAATGTTTCCTCCATGCAGTAAAAATTAGCTTTTCACCTGGGATGATAATCATTCCATTCACCCCCCATTGTCTTTTGTCCATTTATATTATAAACTCTTAAGGAACAGGGACTATTCCTTTCCACATGTGTATGCAACATCCTTCATACTGTGTCTCCCATTTCAAATGGCACCTCCATTTTTAAATACAACCAAGCAACAGGAAGTTTAAGAACTGCTCTGCAGATGCAAATGATTACTAAGGCCAGTCAGGGACAGAACGAGAAACAGAAATCAGGATTTTCCACTCTCGCTTAATTCATAAATCCATACACTGTCCAAGGGAAGGAGCAAGATCTCCTTTGACAATATGGCTTTGTGTATATTCTTTAATCTCTAAATGGAAAAAAGTATTTTGACAAAGTTCGATTAAGAAAATAAAAATAAAACCCATAAAACTGTCCCAATTTTGTGGATATTGTGAACTACTAAACAGCTGTTGAACTGACTGTAAGTCTCTCCATTGACTTCTGTGAACCCTCAGCAAGAGTCTTTATGAACTCAAAGCCAGACAGAGACTGGGAGGTTGGGGGGAGTGTTCTTGGTACACATATCCTGCTCTGCCCTGGGGATTTGGTTTCTGCACACAGAGGAAAGAGGGTTCAAGATAAAATAGAAGGGGACCTCCCTCCCATCACTTTATTTTAACAGTCAGAGCAATCTGAGAAACATTCTTGTATGAAATAAATCCTATCCTCACTTACACCCATGCAACTGAAGGCAGCATTTGGCTGCAAGACAAGTGTATTTCTTAACTATTTTGAGTGCCATATGCTATATGAGTGCCATATGTTAGCATTTCTTAACTATATATAGCCATTTCAAATTGTATACCGAGTTAAAGGAGAGAGCACTGCCCTGATCTCTCCTTCACCTCTCCTCAGATCTCTCTTCCCCCCTTCCTTTCCTTTTCTCTTCCTTCTGCACTCCTCCCCGCCTACACTCAGCTTCCTTCATCGCACTTCCTACTATATTTTAAAAAACAAACAGTATTTTGTATTTCTAACAAACCTCCTCCTCCCCTCCTCCCATCTGACATCTGGCTTTATTCTCCCCCCCTTCCCCCATGCCACGTAGAGCATGGGTTCACATTTTGGCAATGCCAGGGCAATGCACCGTGGCTGCGGTAAGGGCAGGAGCTAAGTAGAAGGTACAGCCAGTGCTCCCACAACCCTCCACCCCATCGTCTCAGCCGCTGATCTCCTCTCGCTCCTTCCTCCCCACCTTTCTCCATCTCTTTGGGACTTCTGGCTTTCATCCCTTCCTTGAGCAGCTAGCCAAAAGCAGCTGCTTCCCATCAGGTCTGGTTCAGCAGGTATTTTCCTCCAGACTACCGTATTTTATTTTAGTTTAAACCTCCTTTAATTTCTTTCCCTTTCTCGGGCAGCACCAGGAGCTAGCTTCCCCCTTTCAGAATGTAACGAGTGGGAGAGCCTGACTCTGGCATAAAAACATTTAAGGTTTGAACCCTACGTGCTGCAGGTTAAACAGCTTCCACCACACACCTCAGTTTGTTTTGTCATCTTTAAAACCACAGAGCCTGACTGCTGTGGCCTGGTACTCTGCAAAAGAAGAAAGAGAACGCCCTTAGGGGCATCTTCCTCGTCCCCCAGACTGCATGCCCCCTTCTGCACCCTCTGGCAACTGCAAAACAGGCAGAGTGGGCATTTTCACTACCAGAAAGGCACACAGTATAAAGTAGAGGAGAATAGGCAGTGTCCGGAGACTGACACAACATATTGCATAGGAGCATGACTGAGCACAGGCTGTGAGGGAGGAGCCCGCTCCTGGGAAAGACGTGGAATAAAAAGCCCATACCATATGCCTGACTGCAAAGAAAGAAGTGGAGCTTTTTCACCAGGTTGTGCTTTAACACAAGGTCACCTGTTTTTGCCGTTGCTGGTTTTTAATTTGGTTGCGGTCACTAATAAATAGTGGGAATTATTTTGATTGTTGCAGTGGAACAAGCACTTGAAAGTGTTTGTTCCCTGTAATCTGCACCTCTACAAAGCTATCCACGGAAGCAGTGTGGTGAAAAAGGAAATAGATGCTTACAATGCAGTGGAAAAGCCAGGTCCACCATGTAACAAATGTCCTTTCACAGCCCATACCAAAGAAAGTCAAGAACAACAAGTATCCCAAGGGAGGAACATTAAGGCAGGGTAAAATTCACCTCCATATACATGATCAGCCCAAAATTATATCAAAATTTATGCTTTTCTTAGCATAGGTCAAGATGAGTGTGATTTAAGGTGTGCATAGGCCTTTGCACCGCACAGGAACAGGTGCTCCCATTTTTACATGAGATGTTTGTGGGATTCTGGTGCCCTCCGGGACCTCTCAACTCCAGACAGCAAAGGCGAGCCCACCTGTAAGAGGCTGAAGCAGCAGCCCTGCTCCAGCATCCCAGCGCAGCTCCATGCTGCCACCAGCCTTTCTTCCCTCTTAGCAGCTGAACCCCTTGATGCAAAAAATGTCCCTTATAAGGAGCAGTTCTGGGACAAGGGAAACACCACAAAATGTTGGAACCCAAGCTGGCATGGCCTTTTTTCAGCTGACCCCAATGGTTTTTATAATATATCATAGAGCAACAACGCCCATCTGAATGTCACATTCCACTGCGGCTTAACCTCAATTCATACCTTTTGAAGAGTGTATAATGTAGCTTATGTATTTTTCAAAAAAATATTGTAATTTATGATTTGCATGCTTTATTGCCTTGTAATTATAATCCAACAGTGCCATCCACTGCTTCTCCAAATAATCTTTGCTTACAGTTTCTTCCTGAAGTCATCTTTTGTAAGTCATGGCACTGAAACTGAACAGTTTGACTGTGTATACATATACGGTATATATGAATGCATGGCCAGATGTGGAAAAAAATAATTTAAAAAGCAAAATCAAAATTATAATCTGGTGATGTTCATAAAGGATTACCAGAGCTGTCAAACAAAACCTTTCCGGGCTGTAGATAACACCACATTTCATATTTAGAAAAACCACACTCCTGAGTCACACAGAGAAAGCTTTTGTGCGTAATTGTATAATACTTCTTGAAGTCAATCCAATAAAATAATGCCTTTCAAATCAAACTTTTCCCCAAATATAATCACCCAGCTGACGGGAACAGAACACCCTGTGCTGTGAAATGCCAAGTAATTCTTGCCGACTCTTTGGGATCGCTGCTTTGGATGACAGCAGCCAGCACCCCAAAGAACCATAACCTCAACACTGAAATTTTTCTGGTGTGTCCTGTGACTGTTGAACCTCCAGATCTGTTGAATCATTTGATGCTTGATAAAGATCCCTTGAAGAAAGTAGCGTGTTCCCAGGACACCACTAATGGTATTGCCTTCCCAGCAGGAAACCATAAAAATGTAGTCTGAATTCAATCAAAGCATTGCTATTTTCTCATATTTTGTATGTGTCTTCATGTTATATTTCAGATACTGTACATGCGTGTATATATATGTATACACATATAGATACACATATACATAGGTATATATGCAAGTACCCACACAAACACCAACTGCATGTTCTTCATAGACACCTATAATAATACAAAGTAGTATTTAGGTGTACATATTTTTAAATAGCTCTTAAAATTTTGCTTCTAGCTCTGCATTTAGGAGCTCAGATACAGACTACCTTTAAGAGGTAATAGGCTTTGACTGAGTTTTGTCAGAGCTCCAAATACTCAGCTCCCCTGAAACTTTGGACAGCAAAATTGGGGGGGGGGCGGGGGGCGGCGCGGCGAGGAACGGGGACACGGACAGGACACGGGACGACAGGACAACATGACCTGAAATCTTTCATGCCTGAGTTTCCTTGTTTCTAAAATGCAGAGAAAACAAACCATGTTAAAAGCCTGGTATTTACATACCATAAGCACACCAAAATATCTGAGATCTCATATTCCAGACCCCCAAATCTATTACTTTTGTAAAACCAGCACAAACTAATGTAAATGGCCAATTGAATATTTCTTTTATGAGGAATCCTTACCATGTGGGCCTACAAAGGTTTTCATGGTATGACATAAAAGAAGTCAAGCACTCCCTGTGTGTCAGAAAATCCAGCAAGTGACCTACAAGGTCATTCCCAGCTAGCAAAAGGCATGATTATCTTTCATTTCATGTTCAAGTTGGATCTGAATTTGGGGGCCACTAACAAATGCTGCATAAAACAATAATTCTGTCCCTGCCATAAAAATGTGATGCTATAGTAATGCAGTTAGGCACAATTCATAGGAGGAAGTTTCCAAGTTAGGATTAAAACCTAACAACCAAAAAAAAGATTAAAATTAAGATTTTTGTATTGCGCTGCATAAAAGCTCCCAGTCAGGAAACTGCATCTGGAAATGAATCAGCAGTCTTAGTGTCAATAACAGACAACTATTACATACGGGTTTATCAACTCTGCATGGATACACATGGACATACACAACACACCAGCTACTGACAAGTGGCCTATTTACCACCTTAATGCATGAAACTGAAGTAAACACCCTTAAAATGTATGACTGTTACACTCCTTGACACTGAGAACCAGGATGCAAACGTACTGTGTTTAACTTGGTTTGCTAACCCATTTTCTAGCAGAATGCAACAGAATTATCTACAGTTTAAATCATCCTCTGAAAGCAACTCATGACCAGAAGGGACTTACCAAACCTTATTCCAGGGAATGAGAAAGAACTTCTGGATGTGTGCAACTGGGAGTGAAGTGATTTAGTGGTAGTTTTTATTTTATAACTAAAAGGATCATGTTTATACAAGTATTACTTCTGCCAATACCTCCCACTACAGTAAATTTATCTAACCCTTGAATCATCAATAGCACATGAAAAAACTACAAACATCTATCTGGCCGATACTGAGCCAAAACTCAGGCATATGGACTGTTGTATATTCTGTCATCGGGAATAAAGCATTGCAGTACGTTTCTTCTATTTATAGTTCAAAGAAATTAAAAAGAAAATTACAAAATCTTTAGTGTCAGCAAAGGGAGCTACAAAAGCTGCCTGGGCTTACACTGCTCATGACCACAACTTCACCATATGCAGTTAAAAAATAGTAACTCTGATTGACAATATTTATCAGTTTTGTTTATGTGAAACTAAAAGGAAGACTTGTAATACACTGTAGAATGTCTAATCTGACACTGTATTGTATACTTGGAGGGAAAACACTAACAAAATGTGGGCAAGTTCAGTAGCTAAATGCATGGCTTATGACTGAGAAAACTCTTTTAGAACAAAAGCTCTTTTTTCCTATCATGTACCAGGGCCATGCTTTTAAAAGATGAAACCCAGCATGTTTATGAGACCGTAAAATTTTGGAAAATTATTCCTCAAATATACAGACATATGTATACACACCTAACAACTAATGAAAAGCCTTTTCAATCCCAAAGACCACGCAGAAAGAAGAAACAGCCTTCCCTTCCTATTACTTTGAATTTTGCCAGTCAGAGAGACTCTTTACCAGTTACACAGATCATCATGTTACTCAACTATTTGCAGTGAAGACAGTGGCAAAATGCTAGCATAGCAGTGGCAGAAAGCACACTAGCGCAGACATGAATCCAAAGGTCAGATCCTTAGATGGCCTCAGCTGGAGCGACTCTGCTGATCTGAATAACAAGAAACTGAAAAATGAGCCTGACAAATTTCCACAGACCTTCAAAGACTCATGGAAAACATGGCTGGCAGGGATCTGAAGACATTATTCAGTACATATTACTGACCAAAGGGAGGATCAGATTTCTTTAACCAAAAGTCATTAGCTATTAAACACAATGGTTCAGGAACATTCTTCAGCTCATTCCTAAAATTTGCCAGAAGCAAGGATGTAATGGGAACGCTGCACTCTCCTTATCTTCTCTTCAAAATACACACTGCTCACTGCCACCAGACTCTGGGATAGTTGAGGCTCTGGTTCACCTGCTCTTCTGGTCCTCTCTCCTGAAAGACTTTCAAATAGCCTGTTTAAGCATACTCCACCCCTACCCCTGGCTCTGGAGGTTATAATCTCTGATGCAAAACTTTCTCTCTTTCATCAACAGAAAGTGCAATAAAGTCTCAAAGGCCACCAACATAACAAGCTGACAGCAAAGCCAGACTGGTAAAAAGATTAATTTATGTACAGAGAGATTATAATCTACCCATAATGAGGCATCCAGTGTGTATTCACAATCAGATCCAGCAAACAGATGTTGGATATGAAGGCACATGAAAAACTACAGTTCAGAGGAAAAGATAGAAGTGGTGCCAAGGAAATAACTTCTTTTTTTTTTTTTCCTTAAATACTCAAGTTTTCTTCCCCTTTTTATGTCTGGGAGAGTAGAGTGCAAAACTCAGCTACAAATAAGCGGGAGAGGGGGCCCTGTGATCTGACCTTTATCTTTGCACTGGCTCTCCTTCCCTCGCAGTGGAAGAGGGCAGCCCAGCTCGCACCAAGGGCTCAGCCTCTAAGGAGCTAGGACTGCTTTGGCAGCGAAGTTGGCACACGGCATACCAAAATCTGGTCTCCGGTGCACCTACATCGGTCACTCTGCTAAAAATCACACAGTAATGAGACTTAATCTTCCCTAGCACCAGAATACCGTCTCCTCTGTGCCAGGTAGAGGAAGACAACCCAAGGAACAACAAAACAGTTGCCTTCAGCTGTGCAAATAACCCCTGTGGAGTGATTTTGTTCTTCCAAAACCCACACAGGCAAGGAATCCATGGCAGGGCAAGCCATACATTATGAATCTCAGTGGCAGAGATCTGACCTTGTAATTGGTTATCCAACCCAAGACCTTTAGGAAGGTCTTAGGCTGGGGAAGAAACAGTGTCACAAGCAAATCCCTGCATCATGCTGATCCACAGTTTGCAGAGCTCTGCGTTGGACACATTGCAATTCAAGGCAAATTAAAAAAGATTGTAAGGTTAGAGCCTGCCCCAGTGCATGGGAATACAAATTTTCAGGAGTCAGCTGCACTCTCCAGGTTGTGTTGTGCTTCTTTGTGAGTGCTAATCTTCCCTTAGGTCACAAGCATGTACCTGATGTGGGATTTGTACTGGGTTGTCACCACTATCCAGCCCATCTTTGGCAGACCTTTACTTATTCTGCAACCCAGATTTGCAGTTTCCACAAAGGCCATATAGTATCTATCACCAAGCGATTACAGATTGGCACTCATTTGCAACAATACCTCATGTGACAGCACCATGAAGTAATGAGCTTATCCTCAAGGTTAACCTTTTAGTTCAAAATACGCATTTCCTCCCTGCTGCTGTAGGAAGATTTCTTTTTTTTTTCCATTGCTATATCTTCAATATTTGTACGGATTTACATCCTGCCCCAACATATTTTTCAGTCTTATAGCTGTCAATGAGGATCAAGTTTAAGCTTTATAAGAAGCTACCGTACATGCGCCTGGAAACTACAGGCAACATGTGCTTAAGTCCACACCTGTGAAACAGAATGACTGTGAACATGTTTTCTTTTCCTTGTCACTTTGAGTGCTGTCCTTTAAGGTTTGGTGGACACTCTGCAATTTGTTATTGCTGTGGGAGGGAACTGTTTTTTTAAATATGTTATAAATGCGCAGCCCTCCGGAGTTTGAGCAGTGGAAAAGGAAGGGCTGCTCCTCTTCGCTATCTCAGGAACTACAGAGTCCCTGTATTGTGCCAAATTTTATCGTTTTTGCAGTGATGCTACAACTTTCTCACACTCAACCACCTTACAAGGCAGCATTTGCATGGAGAATGGAAAATTAATAACATGCTCTCCCTCAGGTCAGTAAAGGGTGTACACCTGTCTTTGATTTTGACAAATTTCATTTTTATAAAAACTTCAGCAGTAGGACAATATGATTAACTCTAAATGAAATTTTATCAGCTAAGCATCATAGCCAGAAGGAAACCACTAGAGCAGAACTTAAACTTGTTGCTTAGAGTTCTAAAGCATAAAATAATGGTTGGATGAAACACTAAAGATGGCTTTCATGATGCAGAAAAAAGGATGTTTATATTAAAATGACAAATTTATGAATTTTAGGATATTTCGGATAGGGGCTGGGGGTAAATCAATGATTAAAATGTGATATCATGTGAAGAGGACTAGTTTCACATCTGTCAATTACTGAAAAGAATAAATGGCTTGCTATTGTGACCTTTCACTTCTGGTGTCCTACAGATCCTGCATTAGATGTATAATCAGCTTCACTTACATGTGCAATTCTAATAAGTTCAGTGGGAATTGTTAAACATATTTGGTTACTGTAGGAGAAAGACTATTCTCACTCCTTTGAATCTGAATAAAACTTTACATTTACTGAGAGCTAATACCATCCTAGATGATTTGGTTCATTATATCAATCTACTATCAATTAACTGTCATAAGAATTAACCAGTGGTATTTTCCAAATCTCAGAGTAATTTAGAAGCTCAAATTTCATTTATCTGAATCAGATTTACAAGTCGACATGCAAACCCAAGGCTTTCAGCTGGTTTTGAAAAGTATAAACACTCTAGTTCCTTCCAGATATTAGGTAAGTGCATTTGCACTAGCAGAAATGTCATGAAATAATTGGTCGGTTTGTCTTTTTCTCTATTTCCTACTTAAGGTGAGGAAAAAAAAAAAAAAAACACAAAAAGGACATAATGGACCTTTCAATAACAATTTTTTAAAAAGGTTATTTTCTTAAATATGTATATAAATGCATATACAATCAGAAATAGGCACAAAAAATTCAGGTATGGTATAATGCAGATCTATTGTTCTAACCTCTCCTTTCTGCAATGACATTTAAAAAAATGTCATAACATTTTTTTAAAAAGTGACATTTAGAGAAAAAATTATTCTCGCATTAAATGACTTTGTGAGTTCCACCAAAGTTGTGAGAACTTGCTCTTTTTTATCAAAATAACGTCACTGACATCATTAAGGAGGGATGGCAGCTGCTCCAAGTTTAAGATTGCAACAGAGTCCCCACTGGAATCTCAGTCTGGACCCCGCAAAAACATTCCACTAAAAAGGGGGTTTCCCTTGTGCAACCACAAGAGGAATGGCAGAAGAAGAAAGATTCTATACAATCAGGACCTACAATCATGTTTCCTGTTTGGATTGCAAAATTCTGGCTTTCTTTTTCACTGTTAGAAGTGACCAACTTCTACTTCCATGTTCAAGTCCTATCTTGCATTTTGCAGTGAGGAAAAAAAGAAATTAATCCATGGGACACAAATCAAGTTTAGATGCTTTGGTGTCCTTCCTATCAGTCTTCTGCAAAAATCAATTCCATGCTGCTTTCAGTTCTCCAGATTTACCCTGCTCAGACAAGTTCCCTCAGAAATAAGGATTTAAGATACCACACTGTCAACCAGTCATTTTCTCATATCGGTTTCTCCCAACTAAATTTCAAATTCCCTGTTCATTTTCAGCCAAGTCTGACAGAATGGTAAGTGTGGGGTGTGAAAATTGGCACACGGAGCCAATGTGGGAAAGGTTGCAGCATATACCTTTACCATACATCAGAGGATACAAACAGGAGACTCGTGGAAATGAGAAGAGCAAGAGGAGTTGTCTTTTAGAGAAAAGTCTCTGGGAAACAAGGCTCTATGGCTTGTGCTATTCATGAACTACTTGTTTTATGAAACATGGAATTTGACCTGTCCCTTGTCTCCACATAAGTGATGTACAGCTTCTCCCCTGTTTTTTAGCACTAGGCAGCACCGCTTTGTCTTTTCTTGGATTAACTCAATGTTTCACATGCCATTAAATTGCCTCTAAATTAAAAATTAAAATGAAAAAAAAAAAAAATTAAATTGTCTTTTGTCTCAAGCTACAATGTGGTGGGCTTACTTATGCTTAACTAGGAAATTTGCCTGGAATCAACACTTGCAATACTCCTCAAGGGCTTGTAACAAATGGTTAACAGAGGTAATTACACAGCCTTTTCAAACCAAGATACTATGCAACCCTAACACTGGGAGCAAAAGATACTATCAGCACAGAAGTTTTATAAGAGAAGCTAAGACAAAAGATAAAGCTAAGATAAAAAACCCCACAGTTGTCTTTACATGAAAACCAAGGAGAGCAGGGCCAGGCAGACTCTGCTTCTTCACATCCTAGAGCAAAGCCAAGCCCCATCAGCATGTCCTGTGTGAACTGGCCCCGGACAGCTCTCCTCCCTCTCTCCACAGAATGTCTTAAAAAAAATATTTAGCGTCCTTTTGATCTTTTGGCTCCTTGCCTTGGCATGTCTTATGACTTCGGCCGGAACCTGGAAGAAGCATCTTCCTAATTAATAGCTCAGGAATTATTTCAGACTGCCACCCACCAGGACTGTTTAGCTCGATGGATTGTGTGACCTTTCAGCTGCTTTTCTCCAGCCTCGTCCCAGGGTGCTGCAAGTGACCAGTTTGTGGCTGTGCCCACCAAAATCCTGCCTACCTCAGGCAACCCCCATTCTATAGCAACCCTAAAAAGGCCTACTAGGGCCTGCTACCACTCAACTTTTCCAGTTTATTAGGACATTTTTATATGTTCTTTTCCCATGCTTCAGACACCAGCAATGCCACAAAGCAATGCTGCAATGCCCCATTCCCTCTTAAAATACTTTGTGTGTGGTTAGTAAACAGCTCCGCATTCGAGACCTAACAGATGAACTCTTCCTAGGCCTCCCTTCCCAATCTTTCAGACCATTACAACTGTGTCTGCTCCTGGCAAAGTGCTTCCACCTACAACATAACTTATAAAATATACTGTTAATATTTATTTGTACAGTCTGTGTACAAACATGTGAGGAGGATTCACAGACAGATATAAAACAGAAAACAATGCCCCTATGCATAACTTCATGGCTAACACTTTCAGATGAAAACTGATTTTGATAACATCTGGGTTTTCTTGGTGTCCACCATGAAACATCTGTAAGGACCCTCAATTTTCAGAAGGTTATGGGAACCCGTATGCTGAAGCAAAAGCCCTTTTAAGGTATTTTAATGGAGCATCCAAAGAATAAGACATTGAAAACAATTAGTCACTCTCAAAAAATCTTGACCATTTGTATAACCTTATTTTTCTAGTTGTGAATAATTGACTGAGCTTGTGAACCCACACACTCAAATTCATGGCATTTCTTTGTGTGTTCATCTGTCTCTCATCTGACAGCTTGGGAACGCTGCATTTACTCAATTAAAAATGTTAGAGACTATTCCAGATGCTCACAGCCAAGGAAAACGAGCACAACAGTTATGGGGAACACAAAGAGCCTTCGTCATCTGCTTTGTGCTTCCACCACTCCCTCTTAGGTCAAAGGTTTGGCTGACAACATTCATTAATGCTTTCTGAAATAATAGTATCACTCCCTCATCTCTTTCCATCCCATCTTTCCATTAGAGCTTATTATGCTGTCCCCCAACAAATGTCTTATTTTCCCAAATAATGGAAGGAAGGAAGTGGAAGGCGAGGGACACAAATGCAGGCCTTCACAGGAAGATGGAGGCTGTGGGACATGGATAGCAGAATAAATACCCACAGTACGTAACTCTTTATGGAAGCACGATTAGTGATCCTGGTGCAATGGAGATGGAGAAGGCTGGAGAAGGGAAGTGAGAGGGAGGAGGTACATGGGGTGTCCCCCTCCCACCAGGAAGGATTAGCGGAGAAAAGTGACTGTGGGATGGAAGCCTCCAGACCTGGAGGTACAAATGGAAATAACACAAATGCATACTGTAAGGAGTTCTGAAAGCTTCCTTCAAACTTCAGGTCAAAACTGACAGTTTGGGGAACTTGATACTCAAATGCTGGAAGCAAGGGCCAGTGTCAGTAGTTTTGGGACACAATTATACTTTCATGTTATTAAAAAAAGAAAAAAAGCAAGCATCATATGAAGGCCTACTTAGTGCTCAAGTTTGTTGCATTTTTTCCCAGTGTCACTCCAGCTAAAACACACTTAGTCTTTGGTCCCGATACAGAGAGTTTTGAACTTTGGAGAGTTCTTTCAACAGTGGGATAAATTTCTTCTCGGCCATAAGCTTACCACTTTCAGCAAAGGCAAACCAAGGGTATTTGTGGCCAATAATGTTTTACCTCCTAGCAGGAGACAATATTCAGCTTGCCATTACATGTTTAGTCTGGGATACTGAATTAGGCTGGTGTAGAAAACGTGGCCACATACTTGACTTTTACATGTTTAACAGATGCATTGAAGGAAACTTACCTAAGGTCTACCCTACACAGAAGCCTACAGAAAACAAAACAACCTGATGGAGCTGATGACTATGTGCCCCCACTGATTATATTTTCAAACCCTAGAACAGTGTGTACATGTGCAAAGTTGACTGACAATCTTGACATTTTGATCATGGCAAAAGAGAAAACATACGAATGAACTTTCCACAAATACAGCACAGCAAGCCTCTGTTTTGTCCACACAAATCTGATAAGTGTGTGCACAGACGAAGAATTTGCATATGCAAGCTGAACTATGCAATCAACAGTTTCACAACAAATGGATGGTTTTACCGACATGCTTGGCAGTTGAATCAGACATAGGCTTTGAACTTTTGTCTCTCTAGGCTGTTCCCAAGATACATTGTGGTTATACAGGTAAGCATAATTGTTAGCTTTATAAGTATTTACCCATCCTGTTACAGTATCCTGAAGAAATGCAAGATCTGCCTCTTTAGCACTACTGGTATTGGGAAAGACAGTATGAAACTTACCTGAACAGACAGCAATAAAGTCAGTAGCTCAGAAATTTTAATTTCCACCTTCTAAGAAGTTACTATTACTAATTTTTAAAAATAGTGATCATTTATTATAACATTATGCTCTTCTAAGACATTCAGAATGTTCATTAAAAGGTCTTGTTTCTTGAAATGAGTATACTAAACTGAGCACTGTAAACTGATTACACTTACCAAGCACTCTTGATTCCAGCTCTCTGTGAAGCCTACACTGCCTCCATAGCACAAACTGATCACTCCAGCTGTGCGGTGCATTGCAAGGAGGAGCATGATAGCTTGGGTAAGCTCAATAAGCCTACCACAACATCTGTCCAACATGGAGAAAGCCTGATGCCTCCTCAGCACTCTTATATCAGGTTGGTTAGAAGCCTGAAAGAACCCTAAGATTCACAGGGCTGCAAAAGATGGGCTAGAAGAACACTTTCAATACATTTGGTCTAGTACTAGATTTTCCTGCCATGCTGCAGTGCTGCATGAAATAGGAGCGTGCTGTTGGGAGTGGTAGGTATGTCTATCAGGGTGCAGGTGTACACCAAAGCAGCAGGCTGCTTTATCTTACACTCTCAGTCACTTTTCTGCAGGACTAACCTCTGCTGAACTGTCTTTGCTAGATCATCCCCCTGACGTGTTCCTGGGAGTTCCTGTTTTGGCTAGCTTCACTGACCCTCCTCTGCAGACCATCCCACTCCCCATCTCTTTTTTGTATACTCTAAATACATTCAGCTGCTTTCCTGCACTCAGATTACTTTTTGAGCACTTCAGCCTGTGTATTTCACCTTGCACAATTTAAATGGGGATCTCACCAGTAATGAATAGATGCCTCAGACATTATCTGCTGCTTTTAAACTGGACATTGTACTACTAATGCAGCTTAGTAATGGAGACACTGATTTCTAAAGATACCTGAAGTTACTGGTGCCTGCAGTTGGAGCTCTGTGGTCTCACTGCTCTTGGAAACCAGGTCCACCATGCCCCAGGTGAAAAAAACATAGAACTAGTGTCCAGAATTCAAAAATCAGACTTGAGACCTCTTCATATATAGCCCAGCCATCTCAGCTTTGAAGGAAGGAACCATCAGTCTCATGGGCAGCTGAAAGCATGAACCCTCATTTCTGATGGATTGGAGGCTCACACAGGGCTGACTTTGGATTCTAAGAAAGGACAAGTTCAGGTGGCAACATCTTGTGCGCTGGCGCCCTCTACATTAGTGCTGGCAGTTACGCATCTCTCTTCCTTCTTCCATTAACTGACCACCTATTTACATGTAACTTATGGCACCATAAACAACTTGGAGACTTCCAGCGCTCTCACTTATATTTATTGCCTGCGCCCCTCCCCCCAGCAATGGTCAAAAGGCTCAAAAGTCACAGGGAAGATAGACACAAACATCTCGAGATTAAGAGACCTCAGTTAAAGCTCCAGGCTGGGATTTTGACAGGATATTATGCTTGAATCCCACTGAAATCCAAACTGAGTACCTGACCTTCCTGAAGCAGACAACCTTCTTTTTCAAAAGATGATGAAATCAAAGCAGATAATAGTTTTTATAAGTCTTATTTATTTCCAAAACAGCATAAGCAATGATAGCAGGATGCTGGCATGGCTGAAGATTCAAGAAAATCAATGTTGATTTTAATCTGCCATTGTTGTGGCTCTGAGCCCTTAATTTTTCTAGTCACATTGGCTTGACATATTGGGAATGGCTGTTCCACTGACAAAGTCATCACTGCCATTTAAGTGGCCAACAATACATTTGCTGTCATCACTGATTCTTTTATCCTATTCCTTTCAAGCTAAGGAGCATCCATAAAGACTATGTATTTTATAGTGTAAAACTCTGGGAAAGAACCCTTCCACCTTTTGCCCATGGTTGTGTTTGCATACGCGTAAATGTTACAACTTCTTTTCTGCATCTTTACAATTTCTTCCATTCAATGCTTACTCAATGCAGCCAAGTGGGGAAGGTGAAAACGTAATGTAGGCTGCTTGCTCAGCCGAGCCCAGCCCATAACCTACAATTTCAGATTCAAGCAATAACAGTAAACAGCCATTGTGGACAGGAATGATTATATAACAGAGTTCATCTAGCGGATGAGTTCAGAATCAGGGGAGAGGAGGGGAGGTACACGCAACTTTTCTTCATAATGGAAAATGAACTTGGAAAAAGTGGAAATTTTACAAGGAGACACGAAAATGCGAAATGAATACCCTTTGGTTCCCTGCCCCAGAACTCATCCTCCCCAGGCTTTGTTCTGCAGAGAGGAAGTAGGAAACAAAAAGGAAAATATTTCTGGCATGAACTGAGAGCTAAGAGAAAAGGGGAGTGGGGGGGCAGAATGACTGCTAAAATTCCATATTTCCACATCTGCTTTCAATTATACTTATGTCAAGTCATTTTATTATTTGACGAAACCAATCCAAGGAATTAGGCTTTTGTCGGATGCCTTGAAATGTCATTAAGTGCTCATACACAAACACACACACAAATGAAGTCACGTTTTCCATCCGATATGAACGTGATTACTAGCCTGGAGGGTAACAGGAGGACTGAGATGTTACCAACTTGCAAACCATCACTTCCCTGCTCTCCTGCCAGCCTTGCCCTCTCATGTAAGGCCAAAGCCAGGGTGAGGTCCCCCTTTCTCCAGTATGACCCGCAGTGCATGAGCTAGGACCAGCAGGAGGAGGAAATGGGAGAGTGAGCGCTGCTCAGATTAGACTGGGAAGGGAGGGGGGGGAAAAGTGTCAATTTACAAGTTATAATTTTGTCAACAATCCAAATCTGGTTTTAAATTAAATATTAGCAATAAACTCAGAGAGAAAAGATTTCCAAAATGCATGACAAAGGAAGTGCTAGGAGCATATGTCTTTTCAACAACTCAACAGATGTCTCTCTTTCCCTCCCAGTTATCCCAGCCCATCTATTTAAGGTTCTCTATACTTTTAAGAGCTAGAGCCCTCTGACTGCTGTTTGTATATTAGCTTCAGAGGAAATCCCTATAGGCCTTCTGTTCCTTTTACACAACCCGAGGTATGGCTTCAGTGGAGGGGGTGGAATTGCTCAACACCTTCTGGAAAAAAAAAATCAGACCCAGTGGATGTGCATCTCACTAGAAACCCCCAAAGTGTATAGCACCAAGGGTCAACTAGTCACTTAAAAACAAAAACAAACCCCCAAAACACGGAGAAAGAAAGAAAAAAAAGAAAAAAAATCTTGTCTCTGATCACTTAATTTGTGGCTTGTTTTAGAAAGCAGCATTGCTTTACTGCTCAACAAGATTGTGATCTCTCATAACAGCTGAGGAAATAAAAAACTCTGCGTTTCTTTTGGCATTTTCTCATTTCAGAATCTGCAGGCTTGGTGATACGTTTTCACTCATCATGCTGATATTACTGCACAAAATGCCCTGGCTTTTCAGTATCTTATCAATAAGGCAGCTTGGGGAATCCATTACTGACACCTATTTGGGCTGTAAAGCATAATCCTCATCCTGAAGATTTTCCTTCCTCTGCTTTACAGGCTCTCCCATGCAAACTTTTGCTTGAAGAATTTTTTGGCAGAACAACATCATAAACTGCACTTTCTTGCATGACAGGCAATGGTTTGCAAAATGAGACTTTTCAACAGTCAGACAGCTTTGCTTTATACATTTGTGTGCAGTCTATTTTGTTCACCTTGTAAGTATAGGCTGAAAATATTCTTATACCTCTAACATTCATACTCCTAGAGCCAGAGGTCCCACAACCCAGTCTTTGCTCCCTCCACTCCATGTGCACTAGCTCCAGGTACCACAGTACACATGCACTCAATGGGCTTTTATTTTCCCTGCCTTTCCATAGTGACCCACAGCCATTTTCCTTCTAATATCCTAAGCTACACATCTGAAGCCCAAACTTTGACAGACATGTTGTCTATGACAGAAAGATTGATGACTTGACTGCTCTGCACGTGGAACAATGGGGTTAACCACAAGCAGTAAAATACAGAGCTTAGCACATGATCCTGAAACATGTCACAGTGATACTGCCATCACATCTGTGGTGTAAAGCGTCAGGATTTATTCAAAACCCATTCAGGTTTTAGCAGAAGAGAAGCCCTAGCAACCCAGTCAGCTGAATGAGTAAATAAACAAATCTCTAAGCAACTATCTTATATTGAACATTAAAAAAGCTTATCCTTATTAGTTTTCCTAGACACCTTTTCTAGACTAAAGTAATCAATGCCCCCCCCAAAAGGCAATACAGGAGACCTGATGAAAAATAAGGAGGAAGGTATTTTGTTAATATGCACCTAATTTCAATTAAGAATAGGAGCACTCAAATATGATCTAAGATTTTAAAAATTAATAGCAGGAGTAGTTGCTTCCTGTTTGGTTGTTTTTTTAAATCCTAAACAAGGAGGTGAGAAGATCTATCCCAAAATACATGCTTAAATACATGCTTCTCAAAATCCAGGTGCCTCAGATACAGGACCAAAACAAGGACTTCAAAATTACCTGTCAATTCTTGAAATACCTGGCTCCAGACCTTAGCCCATGAGCTGACCATCCAGAGATGCTCTGAGGTCTTCCAGACAGACTGGAAACGTTCATCCAATGTCTTAAAATGTCACTCCAATGGCATGATTTGTACTTGCTCAACAAAGCTCCAAATGGAAGAGGAGCTTCCCTTTGGAAGATTTTCACTAGTCAGAAGACATTGAACATCAGAAACCTGTTGCAGTGCAATGCCCCACCCAATTTTGCTGATTGGAAATGTATAGAACAAATAAATTTCCTCTTTGGGACTTTTTATATATCCCATCCCTAATTTTAGCATGTATTCTTATTTTTAATTAGTTAATGAGGCCGCAAAGTCTTCAGGATAGTGAAAACATCTGCAGTGTGCTAGGCACTGTTCATACAAAACATCCAGATGCTAATAGAATACGAATAAGCAATTGTTTTAATAAAAATTGCAAAAGATATCAGAAGTGGGTGACCAGGAATTACTTAGACACATGGAACAATTGGAAATCATTTACCATACTTGAGATGTTTGTGTGTTGCATAAGGCTGTCTCTGGTTACAAATACTGTTGGTTTTGACTGGAGGAATAGAGGAGGAGGTAGCAATTTCTAGTGTGCTCTCACTGATAGTGCTCATGCCATTTGTCTCTTTTGACTACCGCATAAACAATGGTTGAAAGCAAAAGCACAGCTCAGGGATAGGTTTGAGACACTTCAATTCCAAGGTGCCTCTGCAAGTTGGGGCTGCAAGCACCAGCACACACAAAAATACTCAGAGAAGCTACTTCTACACAAAGGAGAGAAGGGAAGAAGCAGCAAAATGGGGAGGAAAAAAAAAAAAAAAATCAAAACCAAAATCAGGCACAGAGTTCATCAGCAGAAGCCCTGGGTGGAAACATGGTCTGTAAGAGTCTGTTGGGCAATGTGGCACCAAAGCTTTCTTTGGGACCAAACAAACTGAAGCTGTAAGGGGGGTGGGGGGAGAAATCTGTTTGTGGATTGCATTCCTGCAATAATAAAGTCATGACTCACTGAATGACTGACAAAGTTATAAATTAAATGGTGATTTAGTGAGTTATCTCACACCTACCTTGGAATGCAGTCAGGAGGAAGAATGTTTTTAAAGGGACAAAAAAATAGCCATTGCATGACTAGAACTAATGGGGAATTAAGTCACAGTAAACATTCGTGGTAAACTTCTGAGTTTTGGTATGATCTCGTATACAATATCACATTCGCTCAGGAGTATGTGCAGGGTAGGACAGTTCTGAAATTCCTCTTATCAGCAAGGATTACTGCTCTCACTTTACAAAGCAAAATTTATTTGGCAAGGCTAAAATGCAGTTGAATTCAAGGACATGCATGAATTCTGCTGTGCTGGAGAGGGCTCAGTCTTTAGCTGAAATAAAGTGGTGCTGCTCCACTGCATTTATGGTCATGAATGCAGCACCACTACCCTATTCCAGGTGAGGATGTGGCCCATTGCTCTGCTGGGTCACACCGGGGTAGCCTGGAGAGGAGACCCAGGCATGGCAGATGAGCAGGAACAGGGCAAAGACAAGCTGGGTGGAAGTAACCCTTCTGTTTTAACTTCTAGCTCTTATAGCCAAAATTAAAGGGTAGTGATAATCCAGGAAGAAAGATAAACTTGGGGAGAGGACATTTGGAGGGGCTGACGGAGAACAAATATTTGCATAGGACAGCGTTGATGTTTTAGAGGTGGCTCAACCCAGCCAGACCCCTATCAGATGGGACAATTTTAAGGATCCTGCCCTTTTATAGCTATGCATCAGCATCTTAAAAATGGGTGAGTTTGGGTAGTGATTTCTCTAGCTTCTAGCCCTGTTAACTAAACTCTGAAATGAAAACGGACCAGCAAGAGGGATGCTGAAGAACTGTGAAAAAAGTTTGAGGGCAAGATGCAAAATAAAATGAAAACCTGAAAATGCAGACAGCACCTTATTTTTAGAAAATACATGTTCCCTTGTGCCTGTAACACACAAAGACATCAAAGAAATCCAGTGGTCCCAAATCACACTTAGTAATGATTTTGCAGCCATGGTTATTTGCATAAAAGTGACTTGGCTAAAGTCACTTTCCATGTTGCTCTCTTTAAGCCACTCAAGTCCCATAAGGGATGAATCAGGTTTTTCTCTCAAAAAGAGCAAGCCATTTGACAAGAGGGGCAGTAGAACCTACCAGTGCTATTTTATGGTCTATAACATCTGAAACAATCCATCTCATTTACTTCCCTAGCATAATGACAACTGCATGCACTGGCAGTCTGCCTGTCGTGACCTGACCTTAACAAGCACCGCACTGGGAGACACTCTTCTTCCTCATGTTCTAGGTCTTGTTCGCTTTGCTCAGGACAGACCCTGTCTCCAAGGACACGTTCACACACATTTTTTCAGCCTGTAGTACCCCAGCTTATCCGCAGTACTCATGTGGTTCCCCTCATGGGCTAAGCACCTCAGATGCATTTGTCCTTGGTGCTCTTAACCCTATTTCACAGCAAGGGAGCTGGAGTGATGCAAGGACCAACACACAGTGAGTCGGGTGTCCATCCGGCGGCCCGAATCTCTGTCACTCCTGCCCGAGGCTGGTGACTCGACCATTGAACCATCCTTCCTCTCCTCAAGTTCAACAAAAGTCAAGCATTTACTTCAGAAGGCAGTCCCGCCAGATTCCGTTACCAGCCGTACAAGCAAAACATGATCTTTGCAAGTGCAGCTTTATTCTGAGTGTAGAAATAGCACTCTGGTATTCAACAGATAGGTTCCTGATTGCACATACAGTCCTGCTTCTTTCTTAGGAGTCAGGGGGCTTGGAGGTTTTTTATTTAATCCTAAAAGGCAGAATAACCTTAGATAGCGCGAGGTAGATATTATTCCCGCTTATCCATTCATTAATTTCTTCTATCCTACAGAGCCCTGCAAGGCTGTCTGCACTTTTTACTGAATAGGAATGCACTTTAAATTTTCTGTGCAAAAAGAGTAGGCACATAAGCAACAATCAAGGATTAACCAGTGTGCTATAAATTTAGACACTAAGTCACCCAACAGCAACCTACTGATGTGCTTATCTCCCTAAACAACTAGTTTTCTATTCTCCCTAGTACAATTTCAGGTCTAAATTCCAGCTGCTTTTTCCTCACAGTGCTCTTTTTCCTTTATTGTCTCTTAAAAGAAGTCAGGAAGGCCAGGTGAAGGCTTCAATTAGCCATTCTATCAAGTGAACAACAACGCTGGCACCAATGAATGGGGATATTCTGGGGCTCTATAGGCAGAACTTAAAACCAGAATCCAATTCATAATTTTGTTTGCTGCATCCTAAGCTGTTGCTATGGAAATTAAGGTAAAATCCTATAATTATAATTTGCCTGATGTCAACATAGTGTCTAGTTTTCATTTGCACATCCATTTATCATTAAAATTAGAGCTAGGCAAAGCCCAAAGCTGAAAAATCACCCAGTGTGTTTGCTATAGGTGGTTTCAGACTTTAACATTCCCTTGCTGGTTCAGGTGAAATATGTGTCAGAGTAAGTATCTTGGATACAGGCTCTTCCAAAGCTTAGATCCAGATTTAGAAGTATGCATATTTAGAACTTGAGGCCAGCTCCATTTCAATGCCAAACCAGAAAACCTCACACTAGGAGCAAGACCTGAACTGGGAAGGCCACGCTGGATGCTTTTACCCTGCCCATCGGCAGCAGATGATGACAGGCAACTCAAGGGGCTGCTCAGCACCTAAGGGTTAAGGGTATTGCAGGTTAGGAGACTGTATGCAGGTGGATACTGCAGGGTAACCAGCACCCAGTAATTCACCCATAGTTAACCAATGCCAACTTATCTGCTCCCTGTGCTAGGTTACTGTGTTTTCACATGGGACTCTCTCCTTCTCTCTCCCTTGCGCTCCAGTGTGCAAGTTCCCCATTAAAGCACGCCCCTGGTGTGCTACGCTGCATTAACCAGACCCCATCACCGCACTCTAGCCTCCTGCTTCAGATGCAAACCTTTTCAGGTGATCGCATACAAGGCCAGCAGTCCCAGGGCTAACAGCAAGCCAGTGCTCCTCTAACCTGAAAGCCTGCCATGTGCCAAATCAAACAAAACCACCCAATATGAAAACACTGGATATCCATCGGGGAAAGTGGGGGAGAGAGACATTATCTGTCGTTCCCTCTCTGCCATCTATACTGCTATTAAGCACATACCAAACTAGTTAATGCTCTGGGTCTGTTTAGATATGAGGCACCTCCAATTCTAAAGGCTGCTAATGACCACCAGCACCACTCAGCTGGAAAAGACTGTTAAATCCAGTTTCAGATGGAGATTGCCACACTAGTGAAAAGAGTATGCTCTGTAGGGGTTTTTTTATTTTTATGTTCTTTCAGTTCACCTTCTGTAATGACTTTCTAATATGGCAGCTCCCCCTCAGAGCCCATCCAATTTTGTGACCCCTGAGAGTTAAAATTACCTTTTTTTTTTTTTTTTTTTTTTTTTTTAACCACCTTGTCTTGTCATCCAAAGGAACAGGATGCCATGAACAAAAAGGCAGTCCCACTGTCAGGTCTGCTAGAAAAAAAAAATGTACCTAAGAAACTTTAAAGAAGTTTTCCTAAAAAACCAGGAACCTGAAAGATCGAGTTTTCTGTAACTATTTGTTATGTATGATACTTAACACAGTAAAACAATTAGCAGTAGAAAATCTGAGAAAAGGGTAGAGCGGACTGGGAGTATTTGAATAAAACAGGTTTTCATTAAACCGTACTGATTTGCTGAATCAGCAAGAACACAGAGACAAGCGGCAGCTTTGGATTCAGCAGAAATCTTCCTGGTTTTGACCAGAAGCTAACTCTACGGGGTCCCCAAACAGCACCTCGTGAGGGCACAAGGGATCTGGCCCAAGCCGTGTTTGCCTCCTTCAGACCAGAGACACACTGACAGGCTTCATACACCAGGCAGTTATTCCGGCCACCTGCCTACTCTCAGGTGAGACTCTCTGGGTTTCTCCTGTGGGAACCTTTCTGCTTCGCTAATCAAAAACTCATTGGGTCTCCTGCATCCCAGGTGACTGCCCCACATCTTTGGTACATCTACAGCAGGAGACTACTGTCTTGCTCTTCACAGGGAAAAAAAAAGTTGTTTTGGAAGGCCTTGGGTTCAATCCAGTGAACAGAACATATCTATCTAATAAAACAAACAAACAAACAAACAAAAACCCCAACAAAAAAAACCCTGATCATTTTAATAAGAATGGAAAAGTGATCTGTCTTCTGTAATCCGATTGTTCTGCCTGGGCCAGCATTTGGGATAAACATAGCTATCCCACAGTATGATTTTTACAAAGAGCATTCATAAAATCCACCACAAAGTAAATAGCAGCATATTCTATTGGGCTCTGTGGCAAAATTAATATATAATACGTTGAATTATACTTGCATGTAGCAAGTCCTTCCAATGATAAATAGTGTTCGTACTGTTTTGTTTGTTTTCAGGGAACGGTGCAAAAGAGAGGGCACAAATTACATTTTGATCTAATTGAAAATGCAAAAGAAAACACAGTTTATAATAATCTGCTTAGTAACACAGGTTGCTATGAACACATCGGACCATTACTCCCCTCTCTAGACTGCCTCCTCACTGAGGCAGCATGCAGCTCAGCACCCACACAGTGGACCCTCGCTGTCCCCACAGGGCTCGGCATCAGTCACTTGAGAAGTGGTGTCTCTCTCCAGGACATCCCACTCCCCTGCACTAACAAAACCACTGGCCAGTAAAGGGGGCTTTAAATCTGGGCAGCAGGATTTCCTCCAGAGCTGGATGCAGACTTCAGGGCAGATGCTCCCTGGTCCCCCAAAAATGCCCCAGAGCAGCCACAGATCCCACCACCATCAGAGCTGAAGGCAAAACTTACTTTTTCCTTTCCCTTCATCACATTGATACATGTGAACCTATTCTCAGGCAACTGAAAAAGCCACAGTAATTTCAGCACTAGGAAAGACGGAAGATGGTTTAATAAAATTGTATGTATATATTCCTGTGTATAAATAAATACATGAGCAGCACTCAGATATTCCAGCAGTATATACCATGTAAGTACCTGTTAAGTGTAGATAGGCCACAACCCTGCTTTAAGTGATGAAATTTAAAATCTGCCATTACAGAACAGTGGCCTGAAACATTATACAAGTGACATGAGTTAAGGATGGAGTAACAGCCTTTACACTCAATTTCCTGGCTTTCCTTGGTTTGCGTCACACCCTTAATGTTATTTCAACATTGCGTTTTGTCCTCTAAATTAAATGTACAGTAGGTGTTTTGTATTTAATTTCCTTACTGTTTTTTTTCCCCTCCTAAAGGAAAAAGAATGGAAGAGATTCATGAAAGGTTATAAAACACACATTGTGTACTGGAGAGGCTGGAGTAGCTCTTTTGGAGCCTTTTCATTCTCCTGGGAAAATATGTAATTAGGTAGTTTTTTAACATGTGTATTATGTACTGAATTACATGTATTTATACATTTCTCAAAGGAGTATTGCTTACACAATAGCCTGGAGCAACTCTTTTGGAGCCATTTGGGTCTATCATGTAATTATGTACTTAAGACCCGTTTATAGTAAATTTTGTTGTGCCTACGTAGTAGCTTTTTATTTTTATTTAAGATGAACTTTAAGGCTTGTGAGGGGTGCTACATTGACAGCCCTGGAGACTGCAGGCTTCTGTTTATTTACAGAAAGGGAAAACACAGGTAATGAAGGTGTGGGCATCCCCAGACTACCCCTCCAAAATTTACCTTATTGCTGACTTTGGGAACAACTTCCCAAAGTAAGTGGTAAATGATTCAGTATTCAGCTTCTTAGTAATTTGTTATGACAGGTTTTGGGATGAGGACAGTCATCTGCCTGGAACTGGACTAATACCAAAAAAAATTATTTCACATAGGCTGCTAAGTATTTGCCATCTGCTAATCTGCAATTTATCTAATTTCATTTTCTTTTCTTATATAGGAAAAAAAAAACCAACACTTGCAAGCAGATTTCTGTAAGGATTTAGGCGCTGTGAAACAGACACAGGCATTATAGAAAAGGGTATTAGATATGGTTGTATCCTCTCAAGATCCAGCTTTCTGAGTCTTTAAATAGCCAAAAGAATTTAAAGGTTCTGTGGCTTTTTTTTCCTGGAAAGAAAGAATGTATAAGCCAAAATAGTTTTCTCCTAGAATCATAAACAAACAAACTCCCCCCTGCCAACACAGTACAGCTAAAATGACTTAATGTGATGCTGCCAAGAAAGCATGGTGACAGCTGTAATGTAAATGCATGGATGGATGTATTTTTACATTATTTGAAGTCCCAAGAAAGAAAATAGCTTGCTCTGAATGACAGAAACTGAAGTCATCAAGCAGCAGTGCTGGGCAAATAATAGGCTTTCTTACCTAAAAAAAAAGTTGATACCAACTCTCAGATTAGTTTGACACTCTCCTCCCAAATGTAGTTTCATTTTGATTGGATTTTTTTTTTTCTTAAACTGTTTTGGTTATTTCAAAGGTGTATGCCAAGGGATTGTTTGTTTTGTTGGTTTTTTTTGTTTGTTTGTTTTTTTAACAGTCTTGTTTTAAACAAAGTATCAGAAACTTTTTCAGAAATGTTGAAGGAATTCTGCATTTTCTAAGTAATATTTTTATTTAAAACATGTTGAAAGAGACTTAATTCTCTTCCTTTAAAACATGACTGGAACTCAGCCCAATATGTGGAGTCTTAAAACCTTCCAAAACTAATTTTTGGGAAAATCTTCTATACATAAAAAAAAGCCTTCATGCCAGTCTCCCAAGGAGCAGTCAAGAGCACGATATTTGGCTCCAGCTTCCCTTTTCCTTAACAGCAAGCTGTGGTGGGAAGGCATGAAATGCAAGGTTAATGATGACGGTCAGTACCAGAAGTGTTTTTTACTCGGTCAGGGCAGTGTTTTCCAGAATATGAGTAGAAACATCGCACATGCTACCTTTTCATTACTGCGGTCCATCGATGGCATAAAACAGTAGCAACCCATGGACAATGTGAAGGCAAGACACATTCCCTATGCTACATTGAAGGATATAAGGTGCAAGGAATAGCAATCAAAAAACAGGCAAAATTACTATAATTGACACACCGCTGACTGGGTACCACTGCAATCTTTTTTAAGGTTGTTTTTAGCTATGCATTTCACCAGTTTAACTCTCACTATAGAAAGTACCTTTGTGCACAGAGAGTACAAATTTCAGTGAGTTACAGCTGACTCAAATCAAAGCTACCAAAGTACTACATGTCAATCTGCCTCACAGGAGGCTATTCCTGTGCCTGCTTCAGCTTTTTCTCCTCAGCTTTTTCTGCAATAGAGAGGTCCACCACCAAGTTTGCATGCATTTACTTTAAGTTTTAGGAAAGAGAGGCGTTCCTAAAATATCACTGATAAATAAAGGAACAAGCCTGGGAAGTTTCAGCTCAAAAGGCCAAAGATTCAGAAAGAAATAAGTAACAGAAAACAGGGGGTGAAAACAGAAATGGTTAAGTCTCATGGGTGCTGTCATTCAAGAGGATGGATGGTGCAATAGGCAGACCATGAGATTGAAAACCAGAAGACTGGCGTCTTGGCATCATCGTGCCGCCCTCCAAATCCCCAAATCCTCTGCGCTCCGGTTCCTTTACCTGTTAAATGAGTACCATAGTGCTAGTCTAACTGCAGTATAGAAGGAAATGTTTAATCATGAGCATCAAATATCAAGGTCATAGGAATTTTTAGCAGCAGCAGAACAAAATCATTTGGAGTTATGAAAAAGTCTGTACTGTCATTTTTGAGATATTGCTGCCATTTCCAGTCAGGGAAGCTACTTTTCCTCCTTGGGGGTTACATAATTAAAAGCCTTATCCTGCATCCCTTCCTTACAGGGAGAACCTTATTGATATGAAAGCCCCAGAGATGCAGGTAAGCATTTTGGCATCAACAGAGTTACATGTGCAGGCACAAGGAGTGCTGGAAACTTCCCCAGACCATTAAAGGACATTATTGATATAGCTGTAATTTAACACCAGTGCTTTCATTTTCAGCAGGAGAAGGTACTTCTCATGGCAGGAGACCACCACTGGGTGGACGCGCCTGTGACTCCTGTGCCAATGCATGTGGTTAGGAATGCAGCGGCAGAACGAAGCTGTGCATCCATGAAGCCTGGGTCTCTGTGGGCACAGGCACCGTGTAGCATAGTCCCTCTCATCGTCCACAAAAAGCACTTTGTGCCCCTGTTGCTGCTACTGGAAGGCAGTTTCAGGACCTCGCTATGCTGAGGGGTAGAAACCGTCTGATTTCCAGTTTAAGCCTATTCAGGGCCAAGTTTATGACCACTTGTCTTATGCAAATATTGCTCTTGGGTTTAAATAGCTTTTTCCCCTCTCTGGCATTTAGCCCTGGATGTATTTATAGAGTGCTGTCAAATCCTCTCTCAACTCTTTCTTGCTAAACTAAACAAGCCAATCTCTTGTAGTCCCTTCCCATAAGATAGGCTTTCCAATCTTTTAATATCCTCACTAGATTTTCCATAGACTTTACATATTTCTAGCTTTAATTCAACTTTAACATAGTTATTTTTAAAAAAAACATGCAATATTCTAAATTAGGCTTTCTAGTGTCTTGTACTATAGTACCAATGCCTTGCCTGACATATTTGGCTTCCCTGCGGTTTCACCACTGTCCCATTGTCACCATGTCACTAGCTAGAATAGGACAGACAGAGTTAACCTTGAAGATTTAGTCCAAGACTCAGCCACACATGGAAGTAGCACAGTTAGGTAAGCATGAAGTTAAGAGGGTCTTTCCAACCCTTAGCACTGCAATTTCCTAGCAGGTCAGAGAGGCACTACTCACTTGCATATGTGCAACACGTCTCATTTTTAAGACAAACACTAACCATTAAGAGACTAGAAAGTGAGAGGCTCAACTAAGGTTAATCTTTCCCCACTCCACTCCCCCGCCCCCAGCCCTAACTGGAAGTGGCTCTGTGTCCAGGCATCTGCTTTTGTTTTGAAACCAGAGAAATGCGAAGTTGCCTCCAGATATTAGTCCCGATGCAACCATCCACATCCACAGGTTTAGACAGGAACTAGTTCGGCTTACTGTCTTCTACCATCACTGTCCCCAGCATGGGAGAGCACAGCCTCTGTGCTGGAGGCTAATCAACCTTTTTTTGTCGCACCGACATTTCAAAGGCTGTGCTAGTGCTGCCCAGCCTTCCAGCGTGCTTCTCTTCAAACCGCAGCCGAGATACAGGCGCTCTTTCCTGCTCTCAGCTGCTGTGTGCCAAAATAAAAATCAGTCAAACGAAATAAAAATTGCACAGCAGTAGGCAGCATGCTGTTTGTGTCGCTCTAACTGGCTGTGACAGCCATGCAATAGGAGCAGAGCAGCGGGCAACACGCACACACATATGGCAGTGCTACGGCAGCAGGGTATACCCAAGTGCTACCCACAGGCAGGCTCCCCTCTCCTCCCTGCACCCCATTGCTCCTCAAGACCCTGCAACATTTAGTCTTGCTCTCAATTTTATTTTTGCCCTCCCCAGAAGCCGTCCTGGAGCCAGTGCCCAAGCAGGCAATCTCTCAGTGCCAAAGTAAGTGTAGCTGCCCACACACTACAGCTCTTAAGCATGTGATGAGTGTGTAGCCTGAATAAATATTTCTTCAAGCATCCTCAGACACTAACCTTTACAGAACATGTGTTAAGAATACAAATGTATTAATAGTATCCTTTAGATGTTTCTTCTTACTATTGTTTTCCCTTTGGTGGTCACCAGGCATGCTCTTCAAGGAATTCACCATGGTATGCATTAGGTAACAAGGTGACATCAGGACAGCTGTTATCTATCCATTTTACAGCCTATGGCTCCAAGAAGGTAGACGAGGTAAACAGCTAACAGTAGATGGGATAACATACAAGAAGTGATAGTGAGGCACTGTAAGTTGATTGTTACCATTATTACTTGATGCAATCTGCCTACCCTGTGATCCATTTTTTCTTTTCTCCATTTCAACTCACATACATTGCTGGGGACCTACCCTGGGAGCAGTTTATGCATGGTAGCTTCTGCAGCATACGTGCTCTGAGTTTTCCATAGATGCACATAGACACAGGCACAGCCCAGGCCTCATTACCCTTGTCTTTCGCCAGGCACAGATTTAAGAGAAGGAACTATATTTAGAAAGCATTCTCACATTTTAATGGCTCAGAAACATGGATTTCCACTCACTTGCTCACACTCCCAAATTTGCAATACCAAAAGCACAGTCAGTGGCCTGCAGAATAGATATTTATAGATACTATAAATGCACAGATATGTCAGGTTAAGGTAGAACTAAAAGCATCATTTGGGCCTTGGTTGTGTCTTTTTTACCTTACCACACTTGGACTTCTTTGAAGTGTAAAGCTACCTCTCGATTACAACATTCCTTTAATGTTTTACCCATGCACCATTGATTTGTGTAAACATACAACTTTCTCATTTTTTATTAAGAGAAAACTACACATGAAACCGCTACACAAGAAATCCAAAGAGTTTGCTGCTGCATCACCAAGTCACCAACAATATATGACAGATAGAGTTCATTTTGAAGTTGAAGTCCTAGATTCACCCACCACCATGTTTGAAGGGATAAGTGTAGCACTACTTTATCAGGAACTTCACATTTCCACAGCACTGGAAGGTTGCTCAAGTCCCACTAATACACATAAACACAGCACCTATGAGAGCAACAACAACAAATTCTCAGTGAAAAGACGAAGCTGGTGGCTCTCATAACAACACTCACTTAGCAGAACTGTTACACACAGGTTGGATGCTGAGGGTAGCAGCCATCTTCCCCATGTTATAATATGAACACTAAAAATACTACTGTTTGGCACATTTTATATGCTCTTAGTGATTACATACAACTGTTCATCTACATGTATTTTTTCAAATACAGTTAACACAAACCTTACAATTAAATTTAATGACACAATAGGTTTGAAGTGATAAAAGAGTATACCTTTCTTAAAAAAATCCATTTGGGGTCCTTTCAGATCAAATAACTCAACTTTCTTACTAGTTCTGAGAATATTTATTCTATTACTAAAGAAAAGAATGTGGTGGGCTTTCACTCTTACTTTTCAGTAAAATAAAAAGGTTAAAATCCCAGATTTGGATGAGAACAAAACTCATACTCTTGAACCAGAGATGAAACTTCACTATAAGAACTTCCCCCAGAAACAGTCGGCATATCAAACTTACAGATCCTCCTTTTCATTTAAAGCTCCCTGTAGCTTTTTGGAGGGTTAGTATGGGTGTTATTTTGGGGTTTGGGGTTTTTTTTGGCATTCAGTCAATTTGCAGCAATATTAGTGGAGTCACATCAATATCTCTTTATATCATCCCAGCAGCAGCTGAAGTTTCTTTGAAGATGCTCTCTAACACAATGTAAATACTTGGCAGTCATCTACGGTTAGAGTTGAAACATTTTAGAAATGCTCAAGGAACAGATATTTCAAAGATACCTGCAGATCTGAACACTCAGTTCCCTTCCAAAGAACCTTTGAATAAATATTCATAAAAATCAAGAAAGTCAACATTCTGGCGTGAACCATTTCCACAAAATCATGACAAAGGATTAAAGTTGTGAGATGCAAGAATTTTAAATCTGTACATTAATACCTTTTTCTTCATTCAGCCTTCTTAAACACATAAATCAAGTCTGAGAATCTCTTGCAGTCTCTTTATTCCTCAAGCCTTATGGAAAAGAAACTTGCAACATGCCTACCCCCATGGCTTGAAGTGTAAATTTCCATCTGGGAGAAATAGTTACTTGCTTTTATATCTCCTTAGGGTCAGTAAAAATAAAAGATTAGCCATCAATTTTACAGTCTCCTATTGTCATGTGTCTGACTATATGCCTCATCCTTCCTTGATTAGATTGTGAAAGTAAAAGGCCTCCATGGGATTCATGGGGTTCTTCAGCTCTTGCTTCTCATCTTGGGGGAAAACGTCCTCCCCCTCCAAAACCCAGAAAACAAACAAAAAAAACCCCCAAACCAACAAGCTGTGATTCTAAACCAACAGTTGCTACTGCTACTCAACCAAGTTTTATAAAAATTTTATTAAGAAAGAAAAAAAGCTACTAAAGTACTTTAATGTGCTTGCTGAAGAAGGTTCACATTCTGAGCTAATCTGATCTCTGCGACTTGTTCCACTGTATCTTACTGCAGATAATCAAACTGCTTTCCAGACTTCTTGCTCCTCTACTAAATCACGATCTCCTCTTCAAAAGATAGCCATGGGACAGACCACTGTCACAGAGTGTGGAGTTTTTGCAGCATCAGGGTTATAACTGGTTAAGCAGCACTAAAAAGATTCAACCTTCCCAGAAGGTTAGAGATGTTTTCAGCTGCACCATCTAGCACTGAGCTTATGGGCATCTCCATTGATATGAGCAGAATATCAATCCAGGTCCCAGATATTAGATACATTGTATTATGGTTACTTTAAATCATGGTCACCTGTTGGTTAAAACTTCTCCTTTGAGATGATGACACCAAGCTGAGTGGTATAGTTGACACACTTGAGGGATGGTATGCCATACAAAGAGACCTGAACAAGCTCGAGAAGTGGGCCCATGTGAACCTCATGAGGTTCAACAAGGACAAGTGCAAGATCCTGCACCCGGATTGGGGCAACCCCTGGTATCAATACAGGCTGGGGCATGAAGGGATTGAGAGCAGCCCTGTGGAGAAGGACTTGGGGGTACAGGTGGATGAAAAGCTGGACATGAGCCAGCAACTTGCGCTCAGAGCCCAGAAAGCCAACCGTATCCTGGGCTGCATCAAAACAAGTGTGGCCAGCAGGTCAAGGGAGGTGATTCTGCCCCTCTGGTCTGCTCTGGTGAGACCCCACCTGGAGTACTGTGCCCAGCTCTGGAGTCCTCAGTACAGGAAAGACATGGACCTGTTGGAGCTGGTCCATAGGAGGGCCACAAAAATGATCAGAGGCATGGAACACCTCTCCTATGAGGACAGGCTGAGAGACTTGAGGTTGTTCAGCCTGGAGAAGAGAAGGCTCCGGGAAGACCTTATTGCAGCCTTTCAGTACTTAAAGAGGGCTTATAAGAAAGCCGGGGGACAGACTTTTTAGCAGGGCCTGTAGCAATAGGACAAGGGTTAATGGTTTTAAACTAAAAGAAGATAGATTCAAACTAGATAAAAGGTAGAAATTTCTTACAAGGAAGGTGATGAAACCCTGAAACAAGTTGCCCAGAAACATGGTAGATGCCCCATCCCTGGAAACATCAAAGGTCAGGTTGGATGGGGCCCTGAGCAACCTGATCTAGTTGAAGATGACCCTGCTCATTGCAGGGGGGTTGGACTAGATGACCTTTAAAGGTCCCTTCCAACCTGAACTATTCTATGATTCCATGATCAGTTTTTGTATAGAAAGTTTCTAAGTCATGTTTTGTTCTGATAAAGAAACTAAATGCACTTAGATGATAAATACAGGCTCAGTAAAAATCACCCATGCCTTTAAAGTAAGTGTACATGTCTGATAACAGTTCATAAAACAATATTGTTGTTCCTTTTCTCAACAGAAAGAAATGTTAACAGGGAGCAAGCCAAAGGCAGGAAGGGAAGGGAGGTACCAGGGATTCCTGGGATGTCTGATTTACTGTAAATGGGCTCAATTCCCCAGTGCACTTTTTCCCACAGCAGATGCAAGGGCAAGAAGGTTGAACAGACTGGCAACGGGCATGGCTGCTGTTTACAAGAAATATACTGAAAGAGCAGCCTAAGGCTTTGTACAATATTCAAAATAACCCTTTATTTTCAGGTTTTTCCACATGGATAAAAGACTGTGCTTGAGCAGCAGTAGTGACAGTTGCCACACCAATAGTTATCCTACCAAATCCAATCTGTTTAGCTTCATTTAAACAAGCTAGATTTCTAAAGGTTTTGTTATCCCTTGAGCTGGAAGAACATCATCTCTTATTTATATTAGTTGCTTAAGACTCCCCTGTGTTATGTGCTGCACAGTGGTATAGCGAGAGCATTCCATCCCAAATCGCTCACCATATAAACAGAAGAGGTACAGGAGATAGTATTTTTCTTGCTTCTAGTAATACAGACCCAAGTCACAGAATGACTAAGAAGCTTGCTTAAGGTCACATAGGATACCTGTAGCACAGCTGCAATATATTTTTTTGTTTAAACTCAGACCTGTCACATCCTGCTGTAGCTGCCTACCAACAGGATTGGTGTCATCCCTCAAGAGAGATTGAAGCTGTCACTGCAGGTTCACTGATGCAATGTTCCCACTGACTTGCAGTTCTCCGTCAGCTCCATCCACATGCAGCCCCAGGCTTATTCCAAGCATTAGCATTATTCAAAGCTCCCAGTGAAGCTGGCTTTCACTTGTTTGCTTAGAAGCATTTGTAACACTTCAAAGGTAGTTCCTCCACAGCAGTCTCCTACCACTAAACCCAGGGTGCCTGTTTCCCATTGCAAGCATAAGAATTGCTCTAGAGGAATACCTACATATATTCCTTTAACCATGAACCCAATGTAATTTTAAAAATATAGTAAGATGAGATGAGACACAGTTAAATTCCCAGCACAAACTAGTTACTGCATGCAGTAGAAGGGGAAAACTGTCCATTAGGACAGCTGGCATAGCTGCAGTGATACAAATCCTTTAAGCAAACCCAGTGCTACTGAACCTCAGTAGTGCTCTGTGGGTTTGGAGAATACCACAAACACCACATGAACATTAATTAAGCACAAGGTAAAGCCGTAAACATTTTAACAGCAACCACAGCACTCTGGGAGGCCTGATTACCCACTGTGGTTGTGTGCTCTGATCTGGCAGTTCCCTCAGGACCTTCTTTCCATCACACCACTGCTTGCAGGCCATGATGACCAGCATTTCCAGAATAGATATATTCTCAACACTGTATTTCCAGGGGCACTCTGGAAATATGGATACACCTGCCACTTCCACATGCCATTAATTCTGGGACATAAAAATACGTGAGTGCAAATTCTAGCATTTCAGCACTATGACAAGTACTAAAGAGCCATTTGGTGAAAGTGAGCATATGTTCAACTGCTTAGCAGAATCAGTGTCTTCACTGTAGACATGGGCAATATCACAGTCATTAAAATTAGGCTTGGTTCCATAAAGGTCTACAGTACACAGAATTTGCTTGATAGAAAGTAAACATGGACTGTATATTCTATTACAGCACATCAACAGCAAGATTTTTTTTTTTACCTGTACAACTATTACATATGTACTTCTTACCAAAAAAAAAATAAAAATCAGAGCTAGCAAAATTCACTTTAAAATGTATTGAAGGATCATTACCACAGTCAGTTTAAGAGTAGGACTGACATAAGTGCTAGCGCAAAACATCAACAAAGCAGAGCATAAATCTTTTGAGTCCGGAAAAAGACTCTTTTCGTAGGTTATTTTTCCTTCTACAGAGCAACAATGTAATCATCAAGCAAACAGAGCAAGTGAAGGAACGACTGACGGAAGGCCAGGCTTATTTTTCACTAACATAAATGCATTCACTGCCTGGAACAACCAGCAAGTTATTCCTTTCCATGGTCTTCCTGTTATTTTAGCTTCTGGAAGGAAAATCTATTTGAAAAGATGATATCTTTGCATGCATACCTACATTATATACATATATATTCATATTCACACACATGCACATACATGGGGAGCAGGGGTGTTTAGAAATGCAGCCCCAACACCCAACTTCATCCGTGAACTGCAACAATGCAGGCAAAGTTTATTTCTTCTTTTTAAAGTATGTGGATAATATTTATTGTCTTTAAGTAGCAACACGAGGCTGTTGTCTGGGACAGCAGGGAAACAAGAGACAAAGAACAAACCCAAAGAACAAGTTTGGAAAAACCTGACAGACTCTATACACTGGTGAAAACCACGCCAGTAACATGAACCTCGCTATCGGCGTGCACCAGTTTGCTGAGGCATGGTTTGTTGTTCTAGCCGGCCTTTAAATCCTCAGCGAGCTGCTGTCTTCAAATCCCCTACACTAGGCCTTCTCCTAGTAAGGACCTGGGCAGCCTCCCACCCACCGACAAGGGGAAAACATGAAGCATGGGAAATTTCAAAGCAGCAGACAGAAAAGGCTTTGCAGAGAAAAAGAGACAGATCTTTATATAGGCCCAGACCAAGCCAGGTATGTAAACTCTTGCACAGCTATAAGCTGTAGGAGTACTCCCGCTGTAATCAACAAGATCTCTTAAACATGCTTAACGTGAGGCTCATGCTTACATACCTGGCATAAATGGAGACAGAACAAGCAACTGTGGGGCCTGCTTACAGGGGGGTTTCCAGCACACACGGACAGGGAACAACAGGGCCACAGACCCAGCTCCACATTTGTCTAAAAGAGACTGATAATTCTGGATGGCCAGTTAGGGTAAGGCTGATATTTAGATAATTATTTCAGCATCTCTAAGAAGCATATATATATGAAAATAAAAATATATTTTTATATATATGTGTGTGTGCACATATGCATTTTTTATATATATTTTTATTTAGAGATATATATAAAAATCACGCCATAAGCTACAGAACAGGCACTCACAACTTCTGAGGCTCCTAAAGCTAACAGCGGATGCTGTTACAAACTGGGACCCAAATGTCAAGTACCAACGATGCTTAAGTGCTGCTTAATTAAAATGGAAGAGAAAGAGCATTCATGTATTAATTCAGTTATTCATAAGGTTTTTTACATTCACAGCAAGAACCTAACTTACCCTTCAAGCACTCCAGCAACTTCAGGCACTCTCAAGTTTTCACCTAATGGCTTTTTATTTGTAAAAGTACCACATCTCTGCATGCAAACAAAAAGCTGTCATGATCTCTCTAGCTTTGTTAGGTCAAGTACCTACTGTCTAGGTACACCCCATACCTTCCTTTTATATTCTGTAGCCCAGAGCAACATAGTGCATAGGTCACTTGTTCCACAAAAGCAACTTTTGCTCTCAATATCCCACCAAGGATACTAATGGCAGAAGAATAAAATCACAAATCAAGTAGATATTCTGAATACTTCAGTGAAACAGACATATTAGTTAAATACAGTTTAGCATAAAATATATTTGAGTCCCAGACAGAGCTATGAGTTACAGTTATCTGTGCAACAGGAGCAGAACTTTGACCAGTGCATTTTACTGATGGAAATACTAAAGCCTGTACTACATAAAAAGAATACCTGATATATCACATACCATGAAAAAGAATGAATTAAAATTAATGGACATATGGAAACCATGTGTGAGTAAAAACTGAGGGTTAATTATTCATATATTATTATACAATCAATGAAGAGAGTTAAATGTCAACCTGTATTCCAGAATTTCCAAGTCAGTAAGAATCTACTATTAAACTTGAAGAACTAGATTACATGCACCAAAATTTTTTAATAACATTATATGACAAGGAAAAAAAAAAAAGAATTCACCAAGTCACATCATCCAAATCAATATCCATTTTCTAAAGAAAAAAAAAGGGAAAGAAGAAAAACATCATGTTTAGAAATGGATTTAGAAAACAACTCTTGCTTTTTCCACAAGAAATTAAATTTTGGTTTAAGGAATTTCTTTGCGTCACCAGAATCCACAAATACAGATTTAGTTTCTTCAAGCACTAGCTGATTTTCTTCTTGAAAAGGGAACTACACCACATGCATTTAGACATCTTAAAAAAAAAAAAAAAAAATCAACTCTTTCTTCTGCTTTTTGCAAAGAAAGATCAGGAAACACCAATACTCTATTTTAGCATGCAGAATTTTTTTCTGCCTCTGTAACTTTTGCCAAAATCCATTCTTTATCTTGAGCAGATAAAGAATGTGTTTAACATAAAGCACCTTATTCTTCTAAACACTCACATAGTTTTCTGAAGGTTAACAGATGCATCAGAAAGAGCAACAAGAAACAACCTTCTGAAAGGTTTTCAAGGTTTGATCTCTTTGTTATATTGCTGTTAGCTCCCATGCAACCAAAGAACAGTGGTGTGGCTTTTTAGGCAAAACTTCTGTCATCTATGTCAAACTCAGAAGAATGGAGTCTCATGATTTAACTTCACTAGACAATATGGCTGCATCTCTTTAGATACCTTCCAGGGATCTCTTTTCAAAGCAGAAATACATGTTCTTTAATAAGGGAGATAGGACAGCTCCACTATTGCATCACTGTTACACCAGCAGCGTCCTGCTGACAAGGATGGATACTTTTCTAATGATGGTGGCAGAGCAGGAAAGATGGTAGGAGAGACCACAGTTCATGGCTCCACTGCATTTGGGACTAAATGTGCTCTTAAACAACATGCCTCCGACTGTTTTTCACTGGGAAGTTAAGTCTACATCCTTTGAGATCTAAGCAGCTGTACTGGAAGACAGGGCATTACTGCCTAATGGTCAGTGCTGCCATGATGGGTACCCAACTGTTAGCTCTAGCCCTCTAGTCATCATTTGTCTCCATGGAAGCGCCCTGCTGCACACTCCCATCAGCACCTTGTATGGACCTCTGTGGGCCTGGTTCCTCCCACACAGTGGAAGTGCCAAGCGAGCATGATCTCTGCAGTTTCCAGTGGAGGAGCTGGAAAGCAGAAATCCAGCCACTGGTGCAATCGGTTTGAAGAGCTAGACTTGGTTAAGTTCCCCACCGTCTCTGCTCCCATTTGGCAAGAGTTAAAGAAGTTAGAGGATTAGAGAAAACAAATGTCCTGTTATTTTAGAAAAGTTAATTCCTGGAATGATTGCTGCCAGGGGGCCACAGCAACAGAGCCAACAAAGAGGGAGAGATTCAGGGCAATTCTTTCCTATCAAGTTGGCCTGCGCCCCAGAGATTGTTCAGCAATTCTCCAGGATCAGCAAGAGAAAGTCAGCTGTGGGAACCCAGCCTTGCCTTTGCAAGCATCAGCAACCTTGTAAACACCCAGTAAAAAGCCTCCAAAGTGAGCAGAAACATGAAACCGGGCTGGCTTCCCAGCTGGTGTGAACTGGTGTCATTCCACCCACGGAAAGCTAAGCTTCGTGGTTTCAGCTCTCCTGTTGAGACTGTACTCCCAGGTACCACCGGCCCTTCCAGGCTGCGATTCAGCACTGAGCAGGCTTTGCAACACGACTGCATGCAAAGGCTCTGCGGGAATCTCCCTCTTCGGCCTGCGCGGGCAGCAGAGTTGCTCCCCAGCTGCAGCAGATACACGCATTTCTGTGACACTATTTCAGACCATATTAGTGATGAGGAACTGGCCTTGGGGCACCCTCAAACTGCCTCAGTAGCACAGTGTCATGGGCCACCACACTCAAAGCATGGGAAGGAGCATATTTGCCCCTTATCAACAATAAAAAGGTGGCAAAGGAAGATTTAGCCTTAAGTTAACCACATAGGACTCCCCTGGGCGTCATTAGGCAGAGTTAAAAGCCAGGACAGAAACTGAACAGTTAAACTGCATTCCTCTCAGAGTACCCATTAAAAGAAAAGCCCTTGTCTTTAGCCAACTGCAAATCCAGTATTCTGCAAAAGTGAATTAAAGTGGCTGGAACAGAGCTTTTCTAAAGCAGTTTACATTGGACAGATCACAAGAACAATAATCACAAAACATGCTTTCTGTGAACCTTCCAAATTATCACATTTCTTCTTTTGACAACAACAGAAAACATTCAGAAGAGGAAAAAAAGTCTGAAATCTAAGCAGTAAGTGCAAGGCAATTTTAAGGGTTAAGGATCTGAAATAGGGACAAAAGCAAAGAGAAGAGTCAGGTCTTTTGAGTATAGCCCAAAGTCATAGCAATAGAAGAAATCAGATACTTTCTTGGTGACAAAGTCCGAAAGCACAACAAGAAAGATAGCCAGCTTTCTCAGAATTTATAGCTGATGAACAAAACACTAGTTACTCACTGTAACATCCAAGCAAAATCAGTACCTCATTATGCTGGTCAAACACACAGACACAGGCAGTCCTTGCCCAAAGTGATTGCAAAGCAACTGAATGAACCGGAGAGCAGAAAGGAGAAGAGCAACCAAGATAAAACAGGTCATCAGAGTGCTTAGGGGATGCCCTTTTATGCCCTTGCAAACCACCTACCATAAATTTCTGAGCATTAGTTTCAGGTGAGGCACATCATTGCACCTCGGTCTTTTCACACTTACAGACCTGCAGCGCTGTTAATGCTCTGGCAGTTTTGCTGATTTTCTTTCCCAAAGGTAGGCTTTCTGTGAAGCTTGTGAGTAAAATAAATCAAAGAGCAGTTAACACTCACAGATTTGGCTTGACAGAGTGGCTCAAATCATGCGGCTACCAGCCAGCAAGAGCTGCCGTGCCCCACAGCCTAGCAGCCCCCCTTCATCCCTGTATAGCTTTACAAGACACCTCAGCTGCATTGGACTGAATTTCAGGAGGCCTTTCCTTTCCAAGAAACAGAAAGAGGGACCAAAACAGCTTTCAGTTTCCAAATACCCTACAAGGCTTCCCTCCTTCATCTGGACCCCCAAATCATTGTTCCCCAACCCCACACCAAGTCCTCCCTGCAGACCTAATTCTTCCCTCACCAGGTGTAAGCTCTGTGAGCCCAGCTGGCTCCTAAACCACCGTGCTGAGGGGCACAGGTGTTCACATCCCCTACAGTGCCCATCACTGCCTTCCTCGCAGAAGAAGGGAGGACAACACTGTGTCCCAGGGACAACCCTCATACCCCTTACCTCTGCCTTAATGCTCTGTTTTGGGGCTGCTCTTAAAGGAGTCAAGCTGCAAATCCACTGCTGGGGCACCCACACCCAGCTGCTCCTCTGGAGCAAATACCCTTTGCATTGCCAGCATAGTCTGGAGATGTAAAAGCAAGGATGTTTTTCAGATGGTAATGTCTAAAATAAGTGTCTTTTGAGCCCAAATACTCTTTCACATACTTTCAGTTTCTTCTGAACTTTAAATGGAAAAAAAAAAAAAGATTTCAGCATGGCAGGTCGAAAGATGAGTTACTGACATTAATGTTTGAACAACAGCCAGAGTTCCTGATTTTTCTTCCTTTGCAAGCTGATGCAGTTCCACGCCGACTTGCGTGGAAACTGAACTAGTTTCATTTAAACTATATGGTTTGACATGACGGTGTAGGTCATTTAATTTCTCTTCATTTTTCAGTTTGACAGCAGATTGCAAAACTGGGTATTAGCTGAGATCAAATGGAATCCTTTTTTTTTTTTTTTTTTTTCCTGGGTGGATGACTTCAGTACCTAATCAGCAAGGCTCAAATGACAGGCTTAGCAAGTCTTGGGCAGTTTTAAATTTCTTTATTTGAACGTGCAAGATTTCAATCCACTTTTCATCGCTATTCCTTCTTCTGGAGTTCAAATATTTCAGTATTTCCTGGAATGCATATGAGCATTACAAATATAATCAGACTGAAATTCACTTTCAAAACTTTTTGGCATTACAAATTCGGACCTACTTTTAAGTGTAGGCCAGATTTCATGTTCATTTGTGTCCAGGAAGTTCAGAGGGTTCCACACGCACACCTTGAAAGCAGAAACAAACCATCTGAAATTAATGAGGTAAGTGTGGGTCCCATCTTTCTATCGGGGAAAGGTGGAGTGAAAAGTTCAAAACCAAAAACTATTTATAAAATCAAGACTATTAATTAAATGCTGAGCCAAAATGTATCAAAGGCAAAGGAAGTAATTCCATGTGCTCCACTTGGCATGGGATCAGGCCCTTCGTTTGAAATTTTGCAGGGTGAGGAATATGGAAAAGAACACAGTGTTACCTTCTGCTTTTCAAAAGGCAAAGTCTCTCGTCCACCCTTCTAGGGAATTTTTCTAACCAAGTGATCAGCACATACCTCCAGATCAGGGAACTGATCCTGAATGATTGCCTAGCTCATTTGAGTATATTTTCCAAGATTTGGAGAGCTTCTGTTTGCAGTCAGTTCTCCCTGGATTCCTCCTTGCCCTGGTGGCAGAGGTAGCTCTGCTTGATACTCTGTCCATGTGTCTGTCCTCCCCTGTGTAATTTCACCCCTCTGCTTGGTAACCACCAAGCACACACCAGTGAATAAACCATGCAGTGCCTAAACCATGCAGTGCCTAAGGCCTTCCTGCATCCCTGCTGAAATCCCTCCACGGGGGTAGCCCAGGTCACTGCCAGTGCTCTCTGCCTCTTCCTGGCTGTGGCCATTCACCACAGCTTTAATGCTACCTATCACTATTAGAGCTACCAGAAGGATCAACCACAGCAACATAATGAAGGTTTTTGTCAGAAGGAGGAAAAGGAAGGTAAAAAAAAAGAGGGAGAGAAGAGAGGAAAGGAAAGGGAAAGGAAAGGAAGAAAGAAAGGAAAGGAAAGGACAAAGAAATTCACTCATTTCTTCCTCTTCACCTTTACTTACTACACCTTCTTCCCTTACTTCTTTTTATCTTTTCTCTTCTTTTCTTGTCTTTTTTCTTCTCTTTCTTCTCTTTTCTCTTTTCCTTTTCTTCTTTTCTTCTTTCCTTTTCTTTTTCTTCTCCTTTTCCTTTTTTCTTGTCTTCCTTTTCTTTTCCTTTTTTCTTTTCTTTTTCCTTTTTTCTCTCTTCTTTTTCCTTTTCTATTTTGCCTTGCCTTTCTTCTTTTCTTTTTTCCACCTTAGATGTAAAACCATCTTTTTTTCAGCTTCTTCTGGTGCTGCCAGTAGTTCTTCCTGGGAATATACATTGCAGCTAATCTCCCTAACCTTGAAGTCACTATCCCAGTCAGAAAACGAGATTAATTTCCTGAACTTTTTGCAGTCGCTGCCAGAAAGTCCAAACTCTAAAAGTTTGTGATCTCAGTTTTATACGTAAGCAACCACTAGGTACAAAGATACTATCTGTTTATACCCAAATGATCTGTGGAGGTCTTTCACAAGCCCTTTGGGGAGGCTTCTCTCTGCTTCAGTAATGGGAGATTGGGAAACTGCGGTTGTTCATATTGGTTTTACGGGAAAAATAGAATGTCCTCACTTTGCAAAACAATTTAACTTCTCTGCTATGCTGCAACACATGCATTTTAAAATCAACACAATGGCTCTGCAAGACTGACAATGCATTCCATCTGTCTAAACAGAGATGGCCTCTGCTATCAGGTCAGCTCGCAATCTCTAGTTTGTCCTTCTGATTGCAAAGTACCAAACTACATACAGACAGCTTAAAAGAAGGGAATGGGACTTGCCCAGCATCAAACAGGAAATCCGTGGCATGCAGATTTTCTGATAGCCCTCGGTTAGCCCAGCAACCACTGGACCAGTCTCCTTCACAAGAGGATAAATCTTTAAAAGCTATGGAAGCCAACAAAGCTATGATAAATTCCACCATTTCAAGACCTGCTCCTATATCTGCTGCTATCAATCTTCATCCCACCTTACAAGTTCTGGCTCATTCTTCTGTAAAAAATTTGAAGAACTGCCTTTGATTTTATTTGTAGAAAGAGGTGGGGAATGCACTTCACCAGTCCAATTAAGACTGCTTTCAATCACACAATGCTTATTTTCATAACACTGCAAATGTTCATATCCAACCTATTCAAATGCATGCTGTGTAACATGAAAGAGCATCTATTTCAATTTATCAAGTAACATCAGCTTGATTCCAGCATTCAGCTGCTGCCTGAACACCCAGGTAGTACTATCAACAACCAGATATTTAAAAAACCATCAGCAGAATTCAATTCCACCAATTTCCTAAAAAACTCCTGAAAAAATCAGCTCCCTAAAGCCCAGAGAACCAAGCTGGACAAATTCCAGGCCTGCAAGGAAGCCAGCAATGGCCTGCATTTTGTTCCACAGACAAATACATGTACAAGAGATGTTGCCAGCTCTATCAACTTTATAACAAATCTTCCTATCGCTTCTTTTTCTTTTAAAATCTCATCTAGGTATATTGTTCTATCATACTATTTTAGAACTCTCTTCTGAATTTTTAAACTGCTCCTGATTGTTTTAGGGTCTGATTCTGGGTATTTGAGTATTTAAGGTTGGCAATAGTCCAAATTTCTCACAATAAACTACTCACAAAAAAGGTTAGGATTTCTCCTTTCTTTAAACACAGTTCAGTAAATGAGTCTTCTACTGATGTCACCTACTAACATTGCTAATAGTATGGTTAATGCAAGTACAAATATCGTATAAAGCCTTGTGGGGCATTTGATTTAAGAAACACCTAAATTTTAGATCATATTATAATTTAAAGTGAAAGTGCAATGACAAAACAGAGACAAAACACTTTTTAACCCTACCAAAGAAACAAACCCCCCAATGATTCTGGGTTTCTGGATGAGAGCATGGAAAAACATAAAAGCTTTTCCCAATAGGAGGTTAAAGAAATGAGGGTTTATGTACCTGGAATGTCTCTAATTATTTTAAAGCATCTCCAGAGATAAAATATGTTAATAGTTTGCCTATAAGCAAATGACACAATCTGGCATATTCAGAAACATGAAAAAAATCATGATGCTGACTTAGGTTCAGACTCAAAGTCCACTGAAATCAATGTGAATTCCCCTTCATTGCCTTCAAAGGGCAATGGATTAGGCTTTTAAGTCTCCAGTGCTTATGGCACAAAACAGACCTGTAATGTTTTCTAATAGTTTTCATGCTTTAGGAGAATCAGTTGCGTGGTCAGAGGTACAATGCTTTGGAAACACGTGCTCTAAAACTCTACAAATGCAGCTGTAAGTGCAAAAGAGATAGGACAACCAGTGCATTAGGAGAGAATTTGAGGAAGGCAAGTCCATAAAACCACACAAAATGAGCCAGCAAGCAGAAGAGAATCTTCAAAGGTCTTAACAAATGCAAATTTCTTAACAAATTAACATTTCTTAACAAATTAACATATTTGACTGAGAGTCGCAGATCCTCACACCTCACCAGGTCTAAGGTAGTTAATACTGGTTTGCAACCAGGGTCTGCTCCCATTCTGTTTGGTCATGTAAGCTCTTGCCAGGTCTGCTGCTGTTACAGCCAGAACTGTTCTGTATGTGGAGACTTGGCCCACGCAAAAGGGCTGCAGATAATGCATCAGCCTTACTTAGTGTACCACAGAATCTGGAGTTTTCTGTCAACACAGATGTAACTAAGTGTAAGCCGCAAGCAGTGTTTTCTCTTTGATGCTGGTTATTCTTAAGGTCCTTTCTCTATTTCAAGCTGTTCCCCATCAGATATGTCCCCTAAAGCACAGAGAATTCAGTAAAGTGGCTATGTTACACAGAGTGGGCAGAACTGCCTAGGACTACAGGCAGCTGGACAACGGGTTTTGCTCCTTAAAACTTGAATTCAGAAAAATGGTGCCCCAGTGACTCATGTATAGAGTGACTGCTTCATGATCCCATTTTCCTCTGGCTAGATTGCATTTCCCATAAAGCAGCACAGTATACTCTCATGATAAACTCATGTGGTATATCACAGGAGTCCCGTGGCCACCTGGCCTGAAGATGAAAGGGGCATGAGATACTTGAACTGTGACTTGCAGGAAGCTCCTCAGTGGCATTGCTGAATCAGTATTTCCATCTTCCAGCTAAAAGCCTTCACTTGTGGGTTTGGGAGAGAGAAAGGATTTTGATGAAAAGACCAAATAATTTATCAGAGAACTGTTACTTTTCTGGCAAAATGTTTGCTTTAGTCAGAGGCTCAATACTCCAGGAGAAGAGAGTGTCAGCAGGAAATGTACACAGTACCCTGTATTTTTATATGCAACTTTTTAATGTGAAATTTTAGCTTCTCCTAAAATGGATCTGCAAGAGATGAGAGCTACATATGCATTCCCCTACCAGGATAGACATCTTCAAATTTCTTCTTGTACTTTAAAGCTCTTTTGGCCAGTTTGGTGTAGTTATTAGACAGACAAATGTGAAACAGCTGAAGCACAGAAGCAACTGCAGTGAAGTGGGCTCCTCCCCAGCCTGCTTTCCTGAGTACCTTGTAAATCAGCAGTGTGACACTGCTCGCTGTAAATTAGACCATCATGAAGGCCTTTTAAGGCATGCAGTTTAGCGTACCCTTTACCCTATGTTTTTTAAGAATTTCTTGTTAACTAAGAGCTAATTGGTGCTTGCTAATTCACTTTTATCTGTAGCTCTGGAGAACAGAAAAAAACCTAAAAATTAACAACTTGTCCCCACCTCAACCCTTGCTTGGCCCCCCTTCAATGCTTGACACAGCCTGTGCCAAAAAAAGAGATCTTCTTGCAAAAGTTTCCTGGGTCCTTGGCATATGTGATCCCAGCCATTTTCCTCACACGTCTGATCCAAATTCTAGTCACAACAGAAACGTAGAGTAATCGAATTGATTGGCTGTCAGCTTTAAAAAGTTGACTATATCACTGTTTATCAGTGTATTTTTATCACATTGGCTGGTATCATGCAGCCCTCTGTGTAGGGAGGTTACTTGATCCTGCAGGAACTGCTCTGAGGTTGGTTGGGTTTTTTTTCACCAGCTAATAGCGTTCAGCATTTCACCAGACCATATTAAACTCAATGTACAAGCAGTTAAGAAAAGTACTGTATCTGGCACTGTTTAATGTCACTGACATGAAATGTGAGCAGCTGTGCCAGCACTCCTGAACTCTGAAAGTACTTTACCTTTCCTCTGTCTTTTGGCAATTAAATACATTTTAATACATTTTGCGGAAATAAATACATTTTAATACAGTGCTATAATGTTAGGAAGGTTAAAGGATTAACTATGTCTTGTCATTTAGATATTAAAAGAAATCATGACCATTTTAGTCATAGAGATGCCTAACTACCTTTTATCTCCAGGTTCACCAGGCTGAGGAGTTACAGTGCTCTCTGAGTGGCAAAATTGTATGACAATTTAATGAAAATGCTCTCCTCAGTTTTTGAGTATGCATGCACACTCACTGGAAGACTTATTCTGACTGCTACTTTAGCCTTAGCACATTGTATTGGACAACTTTGGGCAGAGCTTTAATCTTTGAAGAAGCAAGGCCAAAACTCTGATTAATATCAACAGGCATCAAAAGCCTCTATTTCAATGAACTTAGAAAAAGAGTACCTTTATATTTTGTATGTAACTCAAGAACGGGGATATTTTCCCTTTCTCTGCTTGTTTTTATATTAAAAAAGAGAAAATGATGAAATAACTTTTTTCTGTTGATTTTGATTTTATAAACCTGAGAAGAAAAGGAGCATTTGCCTTCCAGCATAATTAAGTGATCCCTTTCAACAGATATTTGCATGAATATGGCTTCACTGGCCTTTGCACATGGGCTGGATAGCTGCTGAGGCTGGTGGGCTTCTGCTAGTGGATAACTTGTTCCTCCTGGCCACTAATCAAAAAAGACCTACTTTTGAATGTCAGTTCTAGGGCACCCATTGCAGACAACCGTGCAGGGACTTCCCAAGCGTGTGGGAAGATTCTGGGGAAGAGGTACCAGGAACAAGATCTGTGTAGGAGCAAGAAAAATCCATTACTGTCCATTTGCCTGTTGTTTGATTGGAATTTTCTTTTGATGCATTAAAATATCCCTCAGCGAGATCCTCAGGCTATGCAAAACCAGCCTGACTCCACCAGTTTTGCCGTTTTCTCGGTGATTTATACCTGGTGAAGAGCTTTACTAGCTTGCATGGAAAAAAAAGGAAGACAGTTATATGGGGAGGGCTGAAGAAACATTTTTCATGGTGAAGATAACACAAGAACAATGGGATCCCCCAACACAGAGAATGAAGCCAAACGGGCCATGGACCATGGAGTCAGAACAGATGCCAAAATGGAAATCTCCCTTTCCAATGGTAGTTACAGCTTCCTGGCAAACAGCTATAGGTGGGTTGAGTTTTGAACCAGACAACAGGTGTGTCCTGTATCTCTCTTTATTTTTTTAATACAGTGATGTGTAAATCAAGCCAAATTAAAGCCAATACCACGCACACACATATCATGGCAGCACCAGCAGATTCCTTTCCAATTTAAGCAGAGAAAAACAAACATTCATTGCCAGAGGCAGCTGTGTGTAGTCATTCCTAACTACAGCCCTTCCTCGAAATTGGAGGGATCTCAGTTTATGAGGGCCAGAATCCCATGTGATGGTTGATTTCCAGTTTTGCAGTACAAGAGAAAACCATTTTGAAATTACAAGATTGTCAAAATGTAATTGAGCTCTAGAGACACGTATTTCTGAAGATTCTTGGGAAGAGTGCAGTAAATTTTGTAAATACTCTTTTTCTGCATTTATTTATTCATTTTTGAAGGAAAAGGGTACTATAACAGCTTAGATATTATCATGACAATTATTTAACTACCTTCCAAATCATCCAAAATTTAACTATCATCCAAATCATCCAAAATCCAAATCTTCCAAAAATCATCCAAATCTTCCAAATCATCCAAGGACCAAACCTTGTGAAAGGGCAAAATTTCATGATCAGACCATAGAAGCTACATGACTTTTTAGGCTCCCAAACACCTACCTATTTAAAGACTTCAATTTATTTCTGACTTGAAGAAGAGTTAGCAACAGTCCGTGTATGAGTGTATGACTTAAACACTGAGAAATGGTATCGGGATTTCTCCTGTTGCAGTAAGTACTGGAGGTGAGACAATGTCTCTGATTATCCCTTTAGGCATTTGACAGTCAACACAGCAGAGAGGAAAACACTTAGAAAAGAAAAAGAAAGGGAAACACTGTTTGCGTGTGAACTTTGCACAAAATATGTTATGGAGTTAATAGCCCAATATTCAGCTGATTTAAACCAGCATCGTTACGTTAAAGTCAAACAAGCTCTGCCAATTTACTGTCGCTAAGGATGGGGTGATTAGCTATTTCCATTTTTGGAAAAGCACAGAAAAAAAAGAATTTTTTAGAAAACCTTGATCAAAAGTGAAGATTATTTTACTATATCTTATGTATGTGATTCTTAGAAATGGGAAGAAAAGAGCCCTTAACAAAGTAAAACCAGCAAATTTATTTGTGAATGTTATCTGTCAGTGCTAAATAGTTTTCATTCGTAAACAAAGTTCAGTTCAATACCAGATTATCCATTTTATGTGAAGCTGAATTCAAATTGCTGCTTTTCTCATTAAAAAGGGGATGTTCCCCTTAGATTAAAAGGAAGGGGGACTATATCAAAACCTATTCCCAATCCAGTTTCAATTCTTCCCCTATGGTGTCCCTATTCTCAATTCAGACTTATTTCTATATTTATTTAAGAAGTCACTCTTCCAGGATCTCATGATGTCTTTAGCACATGGACGGAGTATGGAGTTTGGTGCCAGGAATGCAGTGCAAGAGGAAAAAAAAAAAGAAAAAAAAAAAAGAAAAAAGGAGATGATCTGAAAAAAAGAACACAAAAACACAGAGAAAACAAGCAAACAAATGAACCAAAACACACTGGGCTTCAAAAATGAGCAACCACAGTGGGGTTCCACTGCAATTTGATTATGTAATAACCTCTTTTCTTCCCCCAGAAGGTGATACAGAGTTGTGAAGTTCAAATGTAATACAGAGGATGCTGTTTGTTAGAGTGGAAACAAAGCCACAAGCTAGTTATAATGCCAGGCCTGTTTCCGATACTTTGAGATAAATACGGACGTTATGTGTTGAGTGTCAATTTGAGTTAGTTTTATTTAGTTCTAGGAATAGAAAGGCTTTGCCTCACTCCCAGGGTGCACACAACAAAGGTTAGACCCTTCCCATACGCCAAGTTTACTTTAGCTGTAAATTATATACAGCAATAGAGGAGCATGGCATGTCTTCTGTGAGTGAAGTACTGCAAAATTAGTTTGTAGAGAAGAAATGGCTCTTCTTTAATCTTTTCCTTACTATTTGCCACGGATCAAATTCTTCCACGCTCTTGCAATGCATGGTGCCTTACTCTTAAAAGTGACCCTACTGCAGGATATGGTATTACTAAATTTGAGGAAGGTTTGTCAACTCTCACTGTGTTTAATCATGGGCGTGGGACTGAGTCAAAAGTTTTGCACAGATTTTAACCTGTGTTTTCTCCATAGCGAAAGGTGCTATGGATGGCAACTAGACTCAGAGATAGGGATGAGTACCTACCCACAGAACCAGACTGAGAAGTCTGGCAAGTTCTGGTATTTGACATTCAGCATGTGGTTTTGTGTGGATCAGTGTTTAATTAACAGTACTCTGGGCCTTTCTGAATAAAATTACAAAAGACTATTCAATCATAGTTTGTCTCTCAACCAGTCTTGGAATAAGCTTGTTTCATAACTGAAGAACTGTGCTAATTTCAGCTTATTTCTGCTAACACACTGGGATTGTCATGACCATGCAATGTAATATAAAGACATATTAGTAATTGGGAATATCAGGGAACAGAAGTGAGTTTTGCAATGGTTACTCTACCCATGATTTAAAATAGAGATGAACAAAGAGTTCATGATTGATAATTCTGTTCAAAATCAATCAGATCAACCACCAATTTTTACATAAATGATTTTCTACTAAAATAATTGTACAGGGCAGCTTTCTGCAAGTGGAGAGTCTAGTGTACAGATTTTTAAGGTTCTGCTTCTTTTCACTAACATTATGTCTTTCTGGGGACAAACATTTAGGCAATTACTGTAATTATGATAAGAACTCCATTTCCCATATGAAGTACAGAAAATGAGTAGCCACACAGGACTGTATAATTACATTTACCACCCTCCCCCCCCAAGAAAATCTTTCACTCAGACAGTATGAGATTGTTTATTTGATACATCAGTGTTAAAATCATACAAACACACATGGAAGAAAATTAGGAATTAAATTATGTCTTCTCTTTGAGTCCCATTAGGGGAGCTGAAGGGAGCAAAGAGAGGACAAAGTAATGTGAACTCAGTGTGAAGGAATGTAGCTAATGTTCCTTATCTGACCTCATGCTGAGCCACAGCACCAGTGCGGAGCAGTTCTTCTATGGCATCATCCTCATACCCCAGCATGCCCTTCAGTATCTCCACTGTATGCTGTCCAACAAGCGGAGGTGGTTTCGGATGTGACACAGCAAATTCACTGTATCTGACACCTGGTCCTGTAAAAAAAGCAGATAGGAGGGAAATTATTTTCAAAAGTTACTACCCATATTTATATTGAAGTGTCTATGTTAGTTTAAAGGAAGTATCTCATTTTCACAGCAGTCTTACCACAGTCCTTATAGCAGAAATGTTATATTCTGGAATTACAGACTAAAAAAAATCCCAGTTCACAATAATGTACGAATAAGGCAGTTTTAAGTAGTTCACCCCAAATGCAGAATTGCTGAATATTCGCCCAATATTAAAAGTCTTCCTATTGTTCCCAGTGGTATGTATATCGGGGTGCTCTGAGTCATACATATGACATCACAGGTCTACCACTCTCTGCTACCGGAACAACACAGGCAATGCCCAGTCCACACAACAGGATGTGGTGCAGAAATCCCCACACTGTCTACAACAGGAGGCAGCACAAGCATAAGAGCGCAATGAAATGTCATGTTAACACACTGTTACCAATGTCAGAGCAGCGCACCGGATGATGGGAAGCACCATCTCCAGTTACCAACAGCTCAAGTACCTCTGCAGTGTGCTCCATTATCCTGCAGTGATGTAAGACTGACATCACACACAGCAATGATAATCCCCAGCTTGGTTTACATTTTCTACTAAAAATATAGGTAGCAGCAGCCGTAAGAAAATCAACAATGGTTTATTTACTCTGGCAAGAATAATTTCAAAGGTGAATGTCACTTAGGGAAGCTGGCAATGATACGAAGACTTTAATGTCTATTGCAGGAAGTCAGGTCTCACTTTTTAGCAATCCTCTGTAGTGAACTGAACAGAGGTTTCAGTGTAGTTCCCTGCAGACAGGTAGCTGTACTATTACTACCAGTTTCAGAAGACAGAATGAGCTACAAATTTACTCTGGGATCAAAACTGAGGTATGCACTCAGCGTATGCATAGAAAGACTAACTGTTTTATAGAGAAATAGTGGACAGTAATTTCCCAAATTGTCTGTTGAAACCTTTTCTTTAATACAAAATTCAACAACCTTTGATGCTTTGGACAATTGGCAGAAGGATTCCTCTATTCATAGTTATGGTCTTTATTATATCATCAAAAAGAATTTACAGAAAAAGTTATACATAGTTATGTCTTTGCCTATGACACTACAGCTTTGCTTAGAAATGCAAAGAAATATATAGAGCGTTTTAATAGGTGGAACAGTCTTTGACGTATTTCTGAAGACACAGAATAACATCCAGCAAGGGAAGTGAATCACAGCAAGAAGTCATCCTATAAGGGCAGGAGTAGGGAAGTTCACTACTTGAAGTTACTACTTATTTAAGGAGAGATGCTGACAAAGGTCATGCAGCATGCCAAAATGCCATTTTTTCAACAGTCCTCATCAACTGTAATCAAATGGTTAATACGGTAAAGGTATCCACCTCCAAGCAGGGCAAAATAAGATAAAGGATGCTTAGAAAAAGAGGTTTTTTTCAAGCTGATTTTGTACATTCCTGATGAGTATGCTCCTGGAAGAGGGCAGGTACGGTTCCTCTTTTTAAAAAGGAGAGGAGGTAGAATTGGGAAATTGCAGACCAAACCATTTAACTTCAAGTTGCATTAAATACTGGAACAAATAATCACAATGAAAGTACTGAGGAGATGAGTAACAGCCAGCATGTATCTATTAAGAACAAATAGCATACGCTCGATCTCTTGTCTTTCTACCAGGAGAAGGGCTGGAGGTGAGATACATCCCATCTAACTTTAGATGCCAATAGCATAGATATAGATGTTTAGTTGCTTAGACTCCCTTTGGAATCACTGCAGATGAAAAGACAAACTTACAGTGTAGTTCTTCTAAGACACTGGTAAATGACTAAACCTGGCCAGATGAATTGTGATCACCTATGTTTCTCCATAAAGGAGAGGGTAGACAAGTACCTTAGATGCAGACGTCTACCACCCAGACATCTGAAGTCAGGTGAGATGATCCTCCAACCACTAGGATTCCAGATCAAGGTTTGACTTTCAGGAAGAAAATTCTCTGCTATTTTCCATAAACTCACTAAAGAAACATGACCTAGGTAAATCTGAAGCCAGGTACAATACTGAGAGGGAAATCATATTCAGAGAATTACTACCTGGGATCTTCTAAAACAGAAGAACGTTTCAAGTGAGCTCCAGAGGAATCTGTTCAGGATGAAGCACTAATCAGTATATTTTTAGTGGGTTGGCTGACGGAACTCAGATCATACCTGTTCAGGTTTCTGAGGACTTCAAGCTAAAACTGACTGTGAAGCAGATTTCACAACGACCTGGCTACACTGGAGAAATGGTCTGATAAAACAGGATGAAAGTTAATAATGTCAAAGGGAAGGAATTACATTTAATTATAGAAATACAGGCCAGGGGACAAATAGCAAGGTAGGAATAGCTAAGGGTTATTCTAGATCACAAAGTGAAGATGAGTCAACATCATGCTGTTGCGAAAAAGAAAAGCATCATACAGGGATGTACAAACAAGAGAGAAGTCCGCAGGACACATGAAATAATCTTTTTGCTTTAGTTAGAGCTGGCAGGTCACAGCTGGAGCAGTGTCTGGTGTGGGGCCCCCACTGCACAGCCATCTGGAACACCTGAAGAGGTTCTACAGGACAGCAACCAAAATGATCAGAGAAAAGATAACAGACTGAACCAAGCGGGATCGTGGACCTAAAGAGAAAGGCCAGGGAAAAAGGCCTTCAAAATTGTCTTCAAAAAATGTAAAAAATAACCACCACCACAAAAACGCCAAACCCCGCAAAAATCCATGTGACCTTTCTGCAAGGAGGAAGTAAATCCTTTTTCATGTCCTTTCATTCATGATGAATGAGAAATAATTGATTTAAATTGCAACAAAGGAAAGTGAAGTTAGGTACTAGAAAATAAACTTTTATAATGGTAGGGGTAGCAAAATGCTTAAACAGGCCATGCGAGGAGGCTGCAGAGTTCTTACCAATCAGGTCTTCAGGAACAAGAATTATTCTAGCATAGCTGATTCTACTGGGACTTGCTGATGGATTAGATGATCTCCCACAGTCCCTTTCACCCACTAATATTCATGAAAGCTAAGAAACAGCTCACATATATTGATTCCTCTTCCTAGGACTGACTGAGGGCTGAACTGGCACTAGTGCAAGCCACAGAAATGATCTATCCATGCCAACTGAAATGCTTCTGAAGATAATTTCAGAGCAAAAATGCCCCTTAGAGATTTATGAGTCTAGAAATTCAACGTAGCCACAAAACTATTAGGCAATTTGTATTAAAAAATATAATAATATATAAATATAAAGCAATCTTATTTCAGGTGTGTGTATCTGAGAACTCTTTATACCAAAAAATCAGCAAACTCTCAAAGGAACTAGTTTAGTAGCTATACACTTTTCACCTGCTTGTGCAAATTTTTGCTAGTATAAAAATTGCGTATCTCAAACCCTGGGAGTTTTTGCAGTGATATCAAAAGGCACAGAATAAAACCTCTAATGAGAGAAAAACAAAATTGACATTAAGTGTACAACAGGCATAGAATGCTTCACACTTCCCAAAGAAATTAATCTTACAAACTAGAGCATGCTAGAAAATTGCACAGCAATTATAAAACCAGTGTCTTCCTTGAGCTTTTATTGTTTGATGCATAATTCATCACGCTACTTTTCACTTTGATAGAGTTATAAAGTTATCTACATTCATTCAAAGGAGCTACTTGCTAATGATCCATCATTAACGATTCTCTGTTCTTTCCTTGTGTAACTTCTACTTGGCTTCTGTGTCAATTAGGAGGGTGCAAAGCTTGCCAGTCAGGCTTCAGCAATCCCACGCTCCTACCGAACAACGCTCCCGGAGAGCAACCAGCAGAATGCTATGCAAATGCTAATTAAACACAACTCCCTTATGAGGAAACCATCCCCTGAGGCAGAGAGAGGTGAACTGCTTTAATTAAGGTCAGAAACATTTGCATGTGGGTGAGTTACAGAGAGCCTTGCAGATGAAAACAGGCCTTTGCTGGGGTAGAAGCAGGGTTACTAGTTGGAGGAGGTAAGACAGCAGTCACCTGTGCATTCTGGCTGTAAGCAGGACCCTATACTCAATTCAGCCATGGAGTTAAAGGGACACATATGATCACCTGAAAAAAGCAATGAAGGAATGAGTGCTAGCTGTGATTTACCTTTGTCCTGTTCAATTAAAAAAAGCCTGTTTCTCTTTTTGCTTTGATTATCATTGCCAGTAAACCAAAGAGCTCTTTCACCACATTTAAATTCTAGGCTAATCTTCTTCTATTATTATTATAATTTTGACTTTGGCACATTACTAAAATACATGCTGTGCACACCACATAATGTACAAGAGCTAATAGTGCAGCAATAAATCAAAATTTGTATCAGTAACAACCACAATGACAACTGTACCAAGACATCTTGAAGACTTCCCCTGTACTTGAACTCAACATTGTCATAATAAATTCTATTTCTTTGGTGCCTATCTACTATAGCATTGCTAGGCATCAAACTGAGCTATTAGGTCAAGACGTACTAAACACATTAAAGCAAAAGACAAAAATGAGATAAAACCTCTGAAACAGGCCCACAGGAAGGGCCCTGCAAGAATGAAATGCCTTTGAACATTCACTTTAAAAAGGTGAAACATGCGGCAGTCTTTGCAATGTGTCACTGGGCATTGCTGAGATTTGGGGCTGCAGAAGCAAAGTCAGTTTTACTCTAAAAGTAGCAGAAATTAAAGTTGAATTTGAATAATATTAAAGGTGCTAAAAAGTGGATAAAGGTAATAATCTTTGCTTTGTCCTGACAAATAGCAGTCCTGCAGCATTGTGCAGCAGTCACCAGATAACACTTTTTCTACAGCACAGGTTGGAGCATATTGAAGCAATCTAACTCTCAAACTATGTAGAGGGATTCAGACCTGGGGACAGCCAAGCTCAGGGAAAATTCATGATTATTTGTTATTATTCAAGTGGGACAAGGAAAAGAAAGGGGAAGTTTGAGCTAATGTATGTGTATACATATCATCTACATTCACAAAAAAGAGCAATGAGAAACCCAACACTACTTGTTAGTTAGCTCTACCCTAGCTCTCAGTGTAGCTTATATACATGTAGGAATCGCATGAAAACAAACCAAACACTTGTGCCTCTTCCAATAACATGGTGTTGCTACATAACAGTTTTGCAATTCCAATGAAATATCAGCAGTCAACAGCGATGGACCAGAGCCAATACATTCGCACCCAGATCCCATATACGCTACAGGTCAAGTGTGTGGAGCATGCAATTGGCTGGTTATGAAACTGGCCTAAAGGAGGAACAACAGGAAACAAGCAGTGACTTTTAAGGCAATGAAAAGGAAAACAATACAGAATAAGTCAGCAAGAAGGGCTTCATGGCTGCCATGAAGGATATTTGGGCATTAGAAGTGATGTGTACAGGGATATGTTACCAGGAGTAGACCAGGGACACTTCATTTTGAGTGTCTGGTCTCTTCCATTTGGTCCCAGACGTGACTTCCATCAATCTGTTATTCACAGCTGAGAAGATGGGGTGCCCAAGCACACAGTACAGCTCAGCTTGGCTACACTGCCTTTATACCAGGCTTCTTCCCCTTGATGAAACACAAAGTAGAAAAGTACACGCAGAGAAAAAAGCTCATTAAAAAGTCCTGCTAGTATGAGTACTGCACACAGGCTTCAAGGAAATCTCCAGAACAAATAATCTGCTCCATCTTAATTGGGGAAATCCCACATTTTTTCTATTTCTTGCCACAGATTTGAAAGTTTCAGAGCTCAGGGGACTTTTCAGGAATCTAATTGCTGGGAAAGATCCTTTCCTTTTGCATTACATTAGAGCTGGTGATTTACCTTTCATGAACAATCTGTAATAGATTTGAAAAAAAGCAATTAAGGAGATAATATTCAAAAACTTGCTCCTCCTTCCCTCACTGCAGCTTCCATTTCCTTCCCCACTTACAGCACTGCCACACAAAGTGTTCACTTGGCATCCAGCACAGCTGAGAGTGTGGAAAACTTTGGCAGGATGAGTAGGAATGAGTAACTGAGAACATAGAGGATGGACAAACTTTTCCAAACGATAATTAAAAAAAGTATACTTTGTTCTAGGTGTCATACAAACACAGATGTAAATAAAATAGTATATAGTAGTAGTAAACAGTAAAATCAGTAGGGCAGTAAATAGTATCAATACTAGAAATATCTACAAGCCACCTGCTTACCTCTTCTCATCTGGCCAATGCTGACTGCCACGGGAGAGCCATGAGGACCATCCAACGTCACAAGAGTTGAGAATGTAAAAACTGACGCATTGTGAGGGAAGTTGACAGACAGAACATAAATGTAGCTTATGTGTGATAGCCACAGATGGGTGTCTAAAAATCAGGCAACTTTTAAACTCACACTTAGGCATTCAAAGCATGCATTACATAATTCTTAAACCCTTTGCAAAGTACATTTATAAAAGTACTTTCTTACCTGAAGCTGCACATATAGAAATGCATTAAAAAACATCTTATGTATTTCCTATCAACCAACATCCTGTATATAATCAGTGTAAATACCACTCAACATTTATATAAAGCTTTACATTTTCAAAGTGTCACCATACTAACTGTACCTAATTAATCTTGCATGACTGCTGGAGTAAAGGAAATCATTTATCAGTCACTCTGGTTGCATATTTGAGAGTAATCCTGCATAATTACATCATTTGAATAATGCAATTTTGCAAGAGGACTCTTGGCACCAAATAGCTTTAAGAAAGTTGCAGTAAGGTGGTGTCTACTGCTTCCCACATGTACCACCTCACAATGCTGAAAATTTGGCCTAACTTTTTGTGCAGACTCACATGGTCCCACTCCTTCCCGAAACCCCAAAAGACCTTAAGAGAAGATTCAAAGAAAGACAGGAAGGAAAATGACTAGTAAGAATACCCAGAGGTAGCAATTTTAAAGAACCGTAAATTCCCTGGGTAATAATCTGTAGCTCCATTTCCTAAGGAAACAAGTTTATGTCTCTGTGCTGTCTTTCTAATCATCTGTTTGTCTGCCTTGTCCCCACCACACACAGTAACTTCTGAACCTGTCAATCTTGACAAAAGTGTAGAAATCCCAAGGAAAATTAAGTTTTTACCAGTGTTGTGAAAATTGGCAACTGCTGAAGGACAGACACCCAAATTACTGCCCTGATGACATTAAAAAAACCAAAGAACTCAGCTGTTATATATTCCGTTTGGCTGCAAATGGCTCACCAGTAAGTACAGACACAGCTCTGCAAGGGTCACCTAGCACATACTGTCCTTCACAGGGGAGACAAGGCATAAAGGATATGAGAAAAGTTCAGGTTATCATAAGGATTACATACAGGGTTTATAAAGGCTGCAAGTCTGAAGGAAAACAATATTTAGTTCCAGTGTTCATGGAAAAACTTGTTCTAGGCATCTTTTCTACAGTATTGTGGAAGGTGTATTCATGCTGTGCAAGCCCAAGGCAAGGAAGTCAGAGACTTTTAGTTCAACATAAATCGCTCTTGAAGGAAGGAGCTGAAGAACTAGATGGCAAAGACGACTAACTGGGAGAAGCCCTGCAAAACTCTAAAAGGAAAAACCTACAGAGGCAAGCCAAACTACTGAAAACCCAAGCTAAAAATGTAATTTGTCTCAGGTCATAATCTAATCAATACAAAACTCGATATATAATCCCACCACAGGATGCGGGTTAACCACAGGATGTGTACCTAATGCAGAAATTACGGGGTGAGGCTGAAAGGTTTTTGCCACACAGGAGGTCAGACTATATGAGCATAATGGTTATTTCTGGGCACAAAACATATGAGTTTCTGAAATGTCCATAACCAAAACTGTTTCCACACAACAGGGCTGGGGTTAAGATGGCCTACCTGAACCTCCTCTGATACTTAGCCATATACTGTTTCATGTAGACATCTTTCCTGTAAATCCAAAGGTCTTAATTACTCTATCTTAAGGAGAGTAATTAGTGAGAAGTGTGCTCCGAGTATGGAACAAGAAAAATCAAAATGCTACCTGAAATGAGCCTCTTGTAAGGACAGAGAATTGCCTAGTTGCAACACACTCACATGATCCTGGAAGCTGAATCATGCCCCCAGCTGTGCAGGAAGGCAAGAAGCTCCTCGGGGCCCTCCTACTGAGCCTGGTGAAAACTATTGCCAAGTCCCATGCCTTGTGGTTAGTGTGACCCTGCATGTTGGAATAAGATACACCAGCCAACCCAAAAGTGTCTGTATCTCCTCAGTACACCAATTTGTCCTTTCCTGTGTCCCGTCTCCAGCTATAAGTTAGATTCTTTGGCTCTTCAGAGACCCCAAAAGTAATCCTCTTGGCCAGCTGTGCATCATCAGAGTGGGAGCAGATGAGCTCTTCCTTGCAGATGAGCTCTTCCTTACTCTTTAGGCAACCAGCTGAAGCCCGGATACCTGAAGTTGATTCTAGTCTCTTAATTCAGGGATGCAAGACAATGCATGCTGAAGAACATACACAGCCTGAACCTAAGGCTGGGTATAATATTCTCTCTAATCTCTTACTCGCTAAAGCGGCACTTTTTTCAGCGTAGGAGGCTTTAAGCTTTTTCCAAACAACTGGTAAAAATAACTAAAAATTAAAAACCTTTGGGCCTTTTTTTAACACAAATTTGAAAGAATATCCAAAACATTCTCCTAAGCCACTTCTGAAAATGCGTTTATCACTCCCAAACACCCTGACAAGGTTCACAAGTCTGATCTTCCAGCCCCTAGGGAGCATTTTTCTGTGGCCCGTCCCGAAGTCTTTGTCTCATTATTGCTGTACCCTTCTGTAAGCATGGACATCAGAACAGGGCACAGATTATTGCACAGAAGAAAAAGCATTTTTCTATGTCCCCTTTTTATACCTCTAAAGAGCGGACCAGCGCTTTTCAGCATGCCTTGTAATGGGAATTCATGTTAAGATAATTATCTGTGATGGCTCCAATCACGCTTCTCTAAGTCTCTTTTCAAAACCAGAGGTGTCTGTTCCACAGGTCTACCTGGCATTCCTGTTTGATGCTATTAAACCCCACTGTAACAGCTCCTTTGGCAGCAATAGTTGGTAGCCAGAATAGAAAGTGAGCTGGGTGGCAAATCGTTCATGACAGAAGCAGTCTATCACATTGCTTTGCTTTAGTTCCCTAACCTCTCTACAACCCATCTGTATATTAGTACAGATGATTTATTCATTTATTTAGGATGATTAATATCTTACGACATCCATCTTAGCCTGTTAAGAAAAAGAAACTGAGAAATGAAAGCCTTCTTCAGTCCACCTGTAGCAGAACTATTTTCAATCACTTCTTAAGACTTTTACATTGACTAATTTTTCCTCGACGATCCCTGGTTTTGGCCAAAGGATTTAGTCTCAGAAGGGGTGTATTGTTATAAAGGGGCAAAGATCAGACATGTAGCTAGATGTCAAATCATGTGTCTGCCATGTGCTGTGTGCATATTGCCATGCACATTTATTCTACACGTCTTTAGACTGTTCCTCTGTGGCCACAATACACAGGCATATTAACCTTCACATTTGGAAAATTCAACAGTCGGTCAATACTTTCTTGCCTAGTTAGTGACCCACACCAAGTAAGTATCTGCTGAGTGAGTATTAAAATAATGGAAAAAGCCATCAGCTGCAGCACAGCCAAGGAAATTCTGGTGGTTGAAATTCTGCAGCACAGATGACAGCCAGGTAACTCTATGTTTGAGCACCATGGAAATATTTGGAACTCTATTCTCAAGCAAGGCATCTGTGATTAAGTAGGGCTGAGCACTACGCACAGCCTGATCATTCTTCCAAAAGCTCTCCCACTCCACCCTCCATTTACTTCTGCTGTCCCTTGTGCAGCAGAATGAGGCCAGTTCCAGTGCACAGGGACTTTCCCTGGCAAAGGAAGATGGGAAGGGATTTGATACTTTGTTTTGGATTACTTGAAGAACTGCAAATTACATTTTTAGCTCTTTTTGGGTAAGGTGCCCAGACTCCTTGAGGCATAGGCTACTAAAAATGCTGGCTGAGTTTCAAAAAGCACTGTGCAATCTGGGATGACTCTGTTTTTGAGTGTCATACTTGAGACATCTTTAAAGGGGCCCAGTTTCCAGAAAAAAGCTGAGGACATCTGAAAATCTTTCTCTTTCAGGATGTCTCAATTTGACTATGCAGAGACATCTGGTATTCAAAGTAGACAAGAAGAGCGAGTATCCCTTCATTGAGCAGAGGAAAGTAAAATTCTAGACATATAACTCCTTTTACCCACTTCTTTTTTCCTATTTTCTATTTAAAAGCAATCATCAGGTTAATCTTAAATTCTTTAAAGGGAAACAGTGCTTAAATTGGAGTCTGGGAGTGGGACTAGAGAGAGGGCACGCTGCAGATTAGGCTGCTTTTTTCCACCGATTTATAAGTGACAATTTGATCAATTCTATCTCAGTGTGAAGGACTGGGATCAGCTTTTTGGCTTTCCATTGTCTGCTGCCAATCCCTGACATGTGATACTCAGCTCATCGACTTGAAAATATCAAAGCAGTATGGGGCAGGAGAAACAGCCGTTTCAAACCAAGCAGCCTTCAGTTTGGTTTTCGGTTGTGCGGGCATGCCGATGAGAGCGTGTGTATGTCAGTTAAGTATAGGCTGGTTCTGTATCTAAGTTCTTGTGGTTTCTAACATTTGCCAGCCTTTACTCCGTCAGAAGGGATTTCAGTGTTGCGTTCTACCCTACAATGGGCAAAAGAGTCAGAAATCATCTCTCCTCGCCCACAAAGATTAGAGTAGGATTAAGAAACAGAAATTTAAGTCAGACACACCCATGAAGAGGAATGAGGCACAAGGTTAGGAAGCCATCCAAAGCTCGGTTGCCTATCCCCTTACTAAACTAAACTAAAAAGTCTCTTTTTGCTCAAGAAGACAGCTGAAAAGCTGGTGAAGAAAAATTAAAATCAGATTGAAACCAGCCATGCCTAAGCAATATCCCATCTTAAATGTGCGCAGATCAGTTTCATTAAAATATTTCCCAATTCTCTCTTTTTCCACCTCCTAATACTTTGGCTGTTTCCTTTAGCTCCCCTTTAAACTGCAAAGCAAAATGCTTTTACTGACATGGTTTGTAATTTTGAAGTCCTAATCTTAAGCAGCAGGTGCTTAGTTTTAATGGAATTTTTCCATCCCTGAATGTCTGGGAGCATCAGTAGCACCTCCCTCCTACACAGCCCCTCACCTTTGATCCTTTGCCATTTGTACTTGTGGGTTTTCATTTACTGTATTTCTTCTGCTTTCCACAATCTGCTTTTTCACTGCAAACCCTTCGACCTCTCCTCTCCTTTCTTTTACCTCATACGATTGGCAAGTGCTGTCTCCTAAAAATCCTTATAAAATATGAAGGGCCTTGCTGCCTCTGGCCTCGCTATCTCTGGCCTCATTTTCAGCAGCGCTGTGTCTATTTTACACTGCACTGGCAATTTAAAAGGGCCTTAGAGTGGTTGTAAATATTTGCATCACAAGAACAATTACATTTTAATTGCCAGAGGTCCTAGGGCTTCTCTGCACAAAAAAACTGGAACTAAAATAACAGTTGGTTTTACTTCATACAATTAGTTATTTTGGAGCAAGTCTGTGTGTGGGCACTTTTGTTCCATACTAACAGGTTTTGTTTCCATTTAATTTTAGCTTTTTGGTTAATCTGATTTTAGTTAATTTTCTCTTATAATTTCCTATTTTGAGTTAATGTAAATTATTTTGTACAGGCATAAATGCAAGCAAAATCCAAGGGAAAAGCATCCACTCTCAGTTTCCAATGACATATCTAAAAGCATGGATTAAAAGTAGCTGTGTCAACTCCAGTTTGTGGAAAAAATGGGATTTACATCCTAACGTTAGAACTAGAGATGCTGTAGTAAGTGAATGCCTGCTCTGCCATGGTGCTGGTAGATTGCTCCCAAACACAGTACAGACAGTTTAACAAAGACTAATCATCAGTTCTTTCTTATATCCAGGATTGCACCTCCCTAGTTTGTGCTTTAGTTAGTCTTCCAAGTGTATTTGTATTTGGCTATTAAAGAATAGTTTCTTTTTATCTTCATTTGCCTTTCTATTGCTTATCAGATAGACATGCATATTGGTATATAACTCTTGCTCAAAAAGGAATGACATGCTGCAGAAATGACCATAGCCTTATTCCCTAATAACTTGACAGGACTTTGACTGAAAACTCTGCCTTTTAAAATATGAATCCACATTGCGCAGCAGTAAATCACAAGGGCTCACATAGCTTTCTCATAACTAAATTTTAATTGAGTTTTCCACCTTAACAAGGCAACCCAATTCCATAAAGTCATACCAGTCACTTCCTTAATCCACAAAGCTCAGAGGCTATTCTCTGCACTGACAGCATGCAAAAATGTTTAATGCTAACACAAATACCTTTCATAGATTATTCTGATTCTCAGGCTGATTTCTAAGCCAGCTGTTCTCTGCCTGATTCAATGTGCAGATTTCATTTTAAAACACAGAATATTCCCTGGTTACCTGCCATATAACTAGATCTTACAGGTGTAGGGCATGTTTGTAATGCTTGTTCATCCACTTGCAGGGAAAAAAATCATAAAATAAAATACTTTGTGTAGCTTTCCTGGATTGTAATGTTTTCTCCCCAACTTTCAGATACTGTATCAACTGAAGAATGCCAGGAATTACTTCATGCTTTATATATGTACCTGTTACAGATTATACTCATTAATTTCAAAGCCAGCTGCTATTTTTGCTTAAAGTAATCTTTGATGGTACACTTTATATATATATATATATATATATATATATAAAAAATATATATATATAAAAGAAGAAGAACTGCTTGCTACGACATACAAATGTTTAAATCTACCTTGATTATAGATCTATTACTCCTTTGTTCTTTTTCATGTAAGTAGCGTAACCAGCTTCCTGCTCCTCCTGGGGCTTATTCTCTGTATAGCAATTTTGACAAACCAGTAACACTGAATATGAAAGAAAATTATGAAAATATAAGAAACTCATCAGAAGAAACTAATAATCATCTAATAGTAAGGTCAACCACAGTACAGACTGCAGAGTTGGGAATCCAAATGGTTTATTTGGCTTCTTGCTCTATCACCAATCAACACTGTGATCACAGGCAAATCACGTTCCCTTGCCATATCCTTATATTTCCTGTACAGTTGTGTTAGCCTTGCCTATTTAGATTATAAAATGTTAGGGACTGGAGTCATCTCTGACTATTTGTTTATACAGTGTCTGACACAACGGGCCCCACTTTGTATTGGAATGAAATAAAAATAATAATTTTCTGATATCCTGTCTCCCAGAGCTGCTTCAGAGGAGTATGAGCCACTGTCCCAAGTTATATCTGATAAATTGTGCATTACTCTGTTGTGGGAGAGATTTCTTTCTAATCCGAAATCCATCTGTCTTGCTGTGCTGCAAGTGATAGTTTCTGGGCAGAGAGCATACTAATTGCAGGATTAAACTCTTAGCTAACTCTTGGGTGGAAACTGTTTCCCATAATGTGGTAGAAAACACATGTTGGTTTCTATCTGCAGATCCTTGAACATCACAGCCCTGATCTTGACTGAGATATTTAGGTTCTTTATTGAACTATGTCTGTGCAATATAACTCAATTAAAATTAAATAATAACTAGCTATCAAAAAGCATTATTGAGATTTTAGTGGCTTCAGTACTGCTTAGCCTGGTTTAGTTCCTCTTTGAAGGCAGAGACAATCATGCTGAATGTAATGAATTCTGCACCTTCTCCAAATAAGTAGCACACAAACTTTGAGCTGAAAAACGAACTATAATTTTGGTGAGTGTCTTTGGATTGCTTTAATTTTACAACCACACTGAGATTTGAAACTTCTAAAATCTAAAGTACCTCTTTGTATATAACATTTTGCTATAATATCTCTCATTTCTGTGGATGTGCACATTATTTATTATTCAGTGAGGTGTATGACTGACATTATTGATGTGACACAGACCTCATTGGCAAGCTGCAAAAAACAGCTGGCCCCCAGTATCTTTTCTTCCCATAGGTCAATAGAGGAGGTAGATACCAGACTGCCAGACACAAATGTGGAGGAAATCTTTCAGAAATTATTCTGCTTACATCTCATCTTCTTAGGGCTCTCTAGTCAAAAGCCATCTTGCTAACAAAATACTAAATTTCCTATATTGTTAAAATGTACTGAAAATGCTGGAGATAACCACACTTTTCAAGAAAAGCTAGATTATTAGATGAAGTTGCTTGTTGTTTTAATCTAATTTTTATGGTTGTGGTTGCAGTGCAACCATGAGACATCACAGGCAGTGCCACCCAATCAGGAGCTCTCCACTATATTTGGCAATATTTGAACCAAATCCCCATGTCAGAAAGCATTAGTAAACCTAACAGCAAAGTTAGCTGGGTGAAGGGGGTGAATGGAGCAGGGCGAGACATGCAGTGGGCTGGGGCAATAGGTGGTTTTTATGCGCAGGAGTTCAGAAAAACAGATCTGTTTGGGAAAACACAACTCTTCCAGAGCATGGGATTAAGGATTCTAGAGCAGAAGCTCAGGATTCCTGAGCTTGTGCTCCCACCACCTTCTAACTCCTCTCTGCCCTTATCCTAAGGTGGCCTAACCAATCTCCTGTTACCACAGTGAGGTCTACCTTTCCAACTAAGCTATTTCCATATTTCTCTGTTTGGCACTACTCTTTGCTGTCCTTTGCCAATTAACCACACATGGGCAAACCTTCACCCTTTCACAGAGACTATAAAAGCTAACATAAAAGCACAAAAAACACCCACAGTGGCTCAGTACACTAGACCGCTCTCTGACAATCGTCAAAAGTAGATGCTCTTGGAGGAGTATGAGAATACAGCAGGAATATCCAATATTTCCCCACGATACTTTCCCGGCCTCTAACAATTCACCATCTAGCTCCAGTATCCCACCCTCCTCTTATGCATACTCCCCTGTTCTTCCCAAATCCCTCTCCCTAGTCTCCCATTAACCAACGCCTACCCTAACATCCTGAGGATAATCACCACAAGGAACTTAATACACCATGAGATAATATATCCCTGTAGCTCAATTACTCATCAACCTTCAATGCTCTTTCTTGTTCCCAAAGCCCACAACTCCCCACGGCACTTTCCATTGAACCCTAAGCCCTGTTCTCCCTCAATCCTTCTCCCACTCCTTCTCCAAAACCTTCTACTGACCTGAAATATTGAATACTCTAAATGCTTGATATTCTTCACTATTCACATTTTTCCAGTTCCTTCATTAATCAGTGTACTCCCTCATCTATTTCTTACATAAGCTGACCAGTTGCACATTGTACAGTGAAAGCAATGCTTGAGACAGAGAGAAAGATTAGCAAGCGCTTCTGACTAAATAGAACATATTTGCTGAATTCTTCCTCTGGATTTGTTAGATCTCTGCAGCTGGGATTTATCCTTAATGATAAGCCAAGTAACTCCACTTTGCAGCATGCACTTCAACCAACATATTTTAAGCAGGTGTGCAAAAATTCAGCAAAGCACTAATGACTCCTAGAAGTCCTAGCAGAACCTGAATTCATGCTGAAAGATGTAATGCCAATTTAATACATAGAGCGAATATCTGTAATTTCTGTGTCTGGGTTATCCAGTCATCTTAGAGGCCAACCACAAACGAAACTAAAAACAGATTCAGATAAAGAAATCAAATAGGGTGGACTTGTTTACTTTTACATTATTTAGAACTTTCAGTGGAACTATGTCATTTATGTACATGCAACAGCAATCTTAGGGTACCACACACTTCTGTATTGGATATGAGAAACAGCCTTTCTCATCAGAGAAGTCCAAATGCTGGTTTTTTGGGTGACTTGGAGGAAAGACATGACTATGGCATCTTTATTCATTCTCCTAGGTCAACCAACAGGAGTGGAAAAAGTCTAGATACTCAGCTTCTTAAGTACAGCACTATGACAGGCTAATCCAGGTGAGCATATGCTTCCCCTCCACCTCTACTCCCAACCAGCTTTGACTCTTAATGTGACTAGAGAGAAATAAGGCCACAGTTTTAACAAATGACTGAGTAGGAACTCAGGATGCTTTTACTTTTGGATCTGAGCTGCTTGTGGTAGTCCTAATTTAAAGAAAATGCACTCTCTGAAGTTCAGTCTTTAATGCATCTTCAGCTGCATAACCAAAATCAAAACCCAAATCACTTATCAACTTTGAAAAGTTCATCTTAATTAGTATTTTTGTGCTGTAGCTGTCCTCTTTTGCAAAGCCTTCTGAATCCTTTTGAAAATGCTATATAATGTCAGTCCAGTTTCTGTTAAAATAATTATGTCCTACTTGGTTTATAGACACAGCATACATGGAGAACACACGTCTGCTTTATATGGTATGCTTTCCGTGACATGTGGAAACTGCTGTTGAAATCTATGGCAAATGACAGCACGCAAATAATCCTTACATCTGTGTACAAGCAAACCCACAAGTTTCACAGAAGCTGCTCACATTGGATGTTTTTAGAGTGAGAAAGACAGAAAGAAAATCACATTAGTTCTCATTAGTTTTAATTAAAGCAGTGGATGATTTCTTTATTCCCATTCATACTGAAGTATATTTTACAACTTGAACAGTTTTTAATAGGATTCAGTTCCCAGTTTTTAAATTAAGCTTTGACTCTTGCTATCCACCATATTTAATTAAAAAACCATAAATAGAGCTGCTTTCAAATAAAAGATTTAGGATCAGATTCAACAAATATTTAATCCTTTAAGCTTAGTGTAAAATCAATGTAAAGGATTGTAAAAGGGATTTAGGAACCAACGTGTTTTGGTGAATCTGGGCTATCTTTAAGATTTTCTGAGCTTTCAGAAATAAGGTCCCTTTCTAAGAGGCCACAAACTGATAACCTAGGGAAAGTAAACCACTGATCATTTAAAGTTCTTTCTTTTGTTATTTCTGAATAAAAATCACAATGAAGATACACAAATAATGTGCTATTTTCATTACAAGCTAGTACCAAGTTAACAATAACCTTTCAGGGAGAAACTATAGTTAGAGGAAAGCTCTTAAGAAAGAAAGGAAAAAGAAGGGGGAAAGGAGAGAGCAAATGTGAATATGGGAAAAAAAGGAAAGAAAATGCTATTAAGCTTTTAGAAGAACTGCTTATGTTCATCCACATGTGAATCCTGAACCAGATTTGTCAAAATCAATAGTAATAATAGTACTATGATCACGTGGAAAAATTCTTTGACTGCACTACAGCACTGTAGCATAGGAATGGGAATACATTGAAATCAGCCTCTTTCCAAGATTCGGAAATTTTAAATTAAGTGATAGAAAAAGAGGAGGTCTGAGGATTATTAGAAGACTGAACTACAAGGTGTGATATTTCCCTTAAGTGCAAATCAAATACTGTCTGTGATATAGTAACGTGCTCTTTAGAATTCTTAAAAGAGGGGGAAAAAAGGGAAGAAAAACCCTACAGAATTGTAACACATTGTGTATAAGAATAAGTACTTGTAAAAAACAGTGTTTCTGATGGGATGAATTCAGTATCAGTTCTTAGTCTTACACTTCCAGCATAACTGTGAGTATTTCACATTCATTAGTGGTATAAACTCAGAGTTTGGAGAAGAAATAAATTCCATACTAGAACATCTAGATTTCCATTTCAACTGATTACATGTGGATAAGCATCCTATTTAAACATACAGATGTACTGATATTATATAGACACATAAGGACTTGCACTCATACCATGCGATGGTTACAAGATATACATACTTACACAGCACACATATAGTCACTTCCATTATTAAGACACTGAGGTTTTCAGATGCTTACTATCCACATGGAGGATGTTATTAATAAAAGGAGGAACATGGTTTTGGGTTGCTTCCTTCTAAAAAAAGTCACTTCCATTATTAAGACACTGAGGTTTTCAGATGCTTACTGTCCACATGGAGGATGTTATTAACAAAAGGAGGAACATGGTTTTGGGTTGCTTCCTTCTAAAAAAGCCTGACCCTTATGAAATGACATCTTTGACATTCCCAGTACAAATCTGATGGGGAACAACCATTGGACACAGAGCCATAAAATTCTAGCACTTTCACTAACTTGCTATATAGCTTTACAGAAAGTAGTTACTTTATGTAAACTTTACGTGGTTGTGGTCCAGCAAACCATTTCAGCTTGTGCTTAAATGACCCAGACTCCTCAGCTGTAATACAGTGATAACGGTATTTGCTGACTTAACTCTTAGGGTATTGTGAAGACCTAGGTAACACTTGCATGGAGCACTGAAGTTGCAGAGCAGGAGCTACAGTGTTGTAACCATTATGACTGTTAAACTTTCCTTAGAACAATGATGCTAAACTTTTTCTATGATGCATGCCAATATGCCTGGCTGCAATAGACTTGAGAACTTTACACTTAGTGGGCATGTTCCCCTCATGGTGTGTGTCCTCCTCAGTCCTAATCTCCTTACTGTCCACAATCAGGAACCTGGCTAGGCATGGCATTGTCTCCTTCCCACTGATATATCCTCTTTTCTTTCCAAAAGAAAGTAGGGCAGGGGAAAGCAAGGCACAATGAGTCCAGATCACAGAGAGCAGGGATGTTTAGCCAGCTGGATTTGTGAGCTGTGAAGGTCCCTGTGTTGCAGAGAAAGACTCAAAGAGACCAGACATAAAGAGCAGGGGAAGAGGCAGTGAGAGACCAGAGCATGGAACATGTCATTGTTCCTCTGCAATGAGGAAAGGATGGCCCAGTGATGAGTAGGTACTCAAGGACTGCAGCACATGAAACTCATTTATTGTGACCTTGGGGAAATTGTTCTTTGTCCCTTCGAAACAGGGATAATAGTTCTTAAGTGGTTCTCAAGATGTTAAGGTTTATGATTTTATCTAGTGTTTTGATACAATGGGAATAGACCCATTGAAGTATCTTAGGCAAATAGGAGCTGTATTTTCCAATTAAACTTATGCAAAAAAATTGAACACTGGTACAAATGAAGAGTCAAACTTGCTTTTTATTTTTGTCTGAGTTAAAGTAATTAGTACTTGAGACAAAAATGAGATAGACTGCTATGGTTACTAAAAGCGTGCTACTATACCAGCATGGACACTTAACTTCCTTCTTTGTTTAAAAGAAAGAGAAAAGCAAGGCCACTTTTTCAGCTTCTTTGACATGGCCCAGAAGGCATTAACCTTCTCCTGCAGAGACATACTTCTAAGAGAAAATGGGACTTTATTACCCATACCTACTGAAACTGCTAAAATATTTAGAGACAAGTGAAACTGCTATCTCTGTGATGCAGACACCTAGTCAGGTACCTGCCTATTACTTACCTACTAGACCAGAACAGTCTTTGAAGAGATTTTATACAAGCAGCCAGAACTGCTTTCAGATGGATATGGCTTAACTTTGAGAAAAGGCTTTTAGCAATTCAGATCTCAATGGCAGTATTTTTGTCTGTCATACATGACGGACTCTGCCTTGAGGTGAAAAACAGGTCATGTTTATAAATGGTCTAATCATCATGTTTCAATTAACACCGTTCTAAGCACAACTTACTGTCCTTGTCTCAGTTTCCTCTAAACATACAGATGATAAGATCCTGAAAAGGACTGAATACTTTAAAGTCTTCCAAAGGACACCTTGTACGAAGGATGAGATGCTGAAAGTAGAGAAAATGAACCTTCATTTTAGCAGAAAGTGTGCCTTTAAGGCATTAATAACAAATGCTAAAACAGCAACAGGAAACTTTTCCAAACTGGTTATGATTAGCTGTTCTAATTCTGTATACTGCCCCAAGGAATTTGAACACCCATTGAAACCAAGGATCTTCCTTTACACAAGGAGACATAAAACATAATCCCATCAACTTTAAGGCAAGTAACTTCCAAGGGATTTGCTACAGCGATTTATTTGCAACAGGTTTGCTGCAATAATAACTTTTCACTGCAAGTACACAATGTCTGTCTTTTGCAAAACACTTCCACTTCATTTTCTATCAGAGGGCCACCAATTCTTCGTGCCAGGATTTCATAAAATTAATAAATCTACTTCCATAATCCTTGCTGCTTTTACTGACAAATGTAATAAACTACAGGATGCAAAACTCTGGAAGCCTACTGGGATTTATTTTCCTTTTTTTTTTTTTTTTCCTTGACAAGCTTTACAGAGTAGCACTTCTGAGACATGCTCATGTGCTGTAAACCTAATCCTTAGCAATTTCCTCTTTTCTCAAATAACCCAAATATTTTATGAATAGTGAAGGATTTCCTTTATCAGACAACACTTGGGTTTTTTTTTTGCATGTGAGTTGTTCTCAAGGAAATACACTTTGAAGCAATTGGATGTTCTCAGGTTGACATTCACAAGATAAACTCCTAAGGAAACATGTAAAACTTGACTAAGAAGAATGTGTCCTGGAGTTTAAAGACGGTACAAGTGGTGAGAGAACTGAGGCCAAACCTGATGGGACTTGAGACTAAGGGAGCCTTGTTTTTTCTAACCCCACCATGGCAGGCATTTCAGCGCTACTTTTTATGCCCATCTCTATAAAAGATTTGCTTTTCTACTGCAGCAAATCACACATGGATTGATTTTTCAGAGTTGATGAGCCAGTGGGGTCACACAGGCTTCTGATATTTTCTGTTGTTAGTCCTCTTCTCCCCAAAATGTGGGTGATGCCCACTGTTCCTTCTGTAACAGAAGGTTTTGCCATATTCATAGAACAACCACACTTATGTGCCTGTCTTCTTCAGCTAGGCCTGCATCTCCGCCTCCCTTCTCTAAATTGACCCTATCCTTTGGCTGCTGTAGTTTTAGTTGGCAAGTGTATTAGTGCACACACACACATATGCCTACAGTGATATCAAGTACCTTTGTGGAAACAATTCCTCAATGCAAAGTTTACTGTAGCACTGATCCATCTGCTAAAATTTCTGATTTTTGCTGCAGAAAGAGCAGTACAACTGGAATACAGCTGTTAATGAAAAAGCCAGCACACTGGTTCCTATCACCTTCCTGCTCCCCCACATAATGGCTGCAATCACAACTCTGCCTCATCCTTCTGCTGCTGACAGACACCCTTGATTTGCCTGGGAAGTGGGGAAGAGGGCAAGGTAAGCACAACTACTCCATTATTTCTTGTTTATTCTAAAAGGACCAATAAAGGGATAAACACAAATCTTGGCTGAAATAACTGTGAGGAAAAATGGTTGAGGATTTTTTTGACATTTGTTTACCTACAGGAAGTCTTAAGATAGTCTAAAACTCACTCCTCAGCAAGAAGAAAAACTGCTCAAAATTTCCTTAAACTGACAAGCAACATTTAAGAAATTAATCAAATTGAAACAACTTTCATTTTGCTACACATCCAGCTCCAAATCAAATATTACAGGAGCACTGAAAATCTCAAGAAAATGTCCCATGAGGCACAGAAAACAATTAGCGGGCAAAAAAGGAGAAGTATTCAGCACACCCCTCACCCTAGAAGTCCAAGCCAATTACAGTGGAAATAGTCAGTGATTCAGCACAAAGGTTCCTTGGCAGACTAGTGAGGAAAAGGCAAGACTCCAGCTGGGTCACTCAGAGAAAAAAAATGCAATAGTGCATCATAAGGGCAGGATTAGAGTTTGCAGCCCTTAAAAAGGGGGACATTTAATTCGGTTCATGTCATCCCTAAAAGGACCTTCTTCATTTATATTTGCTTCTCAAAACCACAAGCCTAAAGTTCCCATTCAAAGTGGTTTGTTATCATAGGGTCATAGAGTTCTGCAACCATCAAGGGCCTCTCTCACAGCTCAACTCAAAGAATGACACATTTCTGGAGGGGTGGACTCTGATACTTCTGGGGAGGACAGAGTCCAAACCAAAATTTCACCATCAGGGATTCCGTCATGAGTTTTCCTAAAAGAAAGAGTGGAGTCAAATGGAGGAGCTTCAGGTAATTGCTCTGGGTAGTATGTTGAAGGAGTCTTTAACTTAATTGATAGAAGAAATAATCAGAAAAGGAAGCTTGGGGTTTGTTTGGTTTGGTTTTTCTTCTTTTTTTCTGAAAGGGGAGCCAAAACTTTGGTTACTATCAGAGACGAGACAGGATAAGACACAGACCTTCTATCTGCCCCAAGCTGATCACTCTTCAGTTCTTTAGTATGCATGAACCATTCTTAAAATTAATCTGGGGAGAGCTAGAGATTAGAAAAAAAGATAATGGAGAAGATAAAATAGGGGAAGGAACAACAAAAACCTGTGGGAGTACAGAGCTATGGAAGCAAAAAAAAGGAGTTGAACGGTTAGAGCAGAAAATAATAGAGACAGCAGGAGGAGCAGAGGAGAGTTTGATGTTAAAAGTGATGAAAAGGTAACTGAGATGCTTATCAATGAGATTCAGAAAAAATGTTGATGGAGCAAGAAGATGGCAGATACAAAGCAGACATCACTTGTAGCTGAGGAAGTTCATATGATCACAAGAATTTTTCATAATGTGCTTGGCCAACTGTGGCTGACTCCATGAATAACGCAGCTAGGAACAGGGGTAAAATAACTGAGCTAAGGGACAGTGTGGTAGGAGCCAACAGCTGATTTGACAAAAGACAGCAAAAAGAAAAAAAGCTAATTTGAATGGATTATGTCTGAAAAAAGTCAACTGCATGGACTTGAGCTTCACTGATGGACAGCATGATAAAGAAGAGGAAAGCAACTTCAAGAAAGATTCTCAACTTCCTCTGCAATCAAAAGGTCTCATCCAAGAAGAACAGCTTTTAGCAATGAATTTCTCTTAAAGATAAAGCTGCAGACAGTAAAAAATATATCCTCTAGGAATATTTAAAAAGCATATGTATGTATGATCTTATTTGCTTAAAAATAACAAGATGCAGTTAAAATAAAAGCTTTTGCTGTTTTTTCAAAAAAACCCCACAACTCCATGTCTTCTAACCCTTTTCACCATAATAGAACCATGACATACCACAATACAAATACTGTTCATGCAAAACCATTGTCCTTACAGTGATACCAATGGTGCCAGAAGTGTGAGGTTCATAAATTTTACTATACAGCTGGAAGAGTATGTGCATATGTTACTGTTCCACAGCACTCATATAAAACATTTAGAAAATAATCATTTTAAGGTGATACTGTCAATTTTTAAATAATGCTAGATCTCTTTTTTGTTTTCCCATAGCATTGTTTCAGATAACACCTGGCAATACCATAATTCAAAGAGAACAAGGGATTTATTTCCTACTGCTCCAACACAAACTGCCTTCAGAAAGCAGGTTTCACAAGGGCTTTCAGATGAGGTTGTGGAATCTCCATCCTTGGAGGTTTTCAAGACTCAACCAGACAAAGCCCCAGGCGACCTGGTCTGAATTCAGCGCTGAGCCTGCTCTGGCCAGTGGGATTCTGGGATGCAGAACGTTCGGTATAGACAATTTCAGTATTTCTCTCCTGGCAGTCAATTTTAGCAAGAGGCCCCTAGTCAAACAGTGTGTTCATGACTCACTTAAGCAAGTAAGATTAAAGAACATGTAAAGTTAAACCTGGTATTTGAACAACTTCACTTGATCAAGGAATGAGAGTGGGAAACTCAGTATCTGACACAGGGAAATGGGGTAAAAACTCACAAAAACTAGCAGGAGGGATCACAAGTAGGCTTCATCAGTGTTGTGTTCTGTATTAGTCAGTATTGCACTTGTCTTTCACATGAAAGATTTTAAACATGGTGCTACATAACTTTTAATAAGATTCAGTTCTACCTGCAATGTATGAGATTAACTGACTAGGCTTCAGATTGACTTTTTCAATCAAATCTCTCATAAGGCTCTCCCTTTCATTAGGGGAAAACGTGAAACATGGCTTAAGGTTTTCCGAGGTATCATGGAAAGATACTATCTTGACTCTCAAAAGGTTTATGGTCTGCAGTTCTCTCCCCTTTGCATGGGGGAAATCAGAGTGGGTGAAGCATCTTGCTAACAACAAACTATGGTTGTGAAGACCTCCTGGGTGTCCTGTCTCATCCTTCATTGTATGGTTTAGGCCTGTTGCAACAGGCTTGGTTTCAATCAGGCCAGTAAGCAATGTCTAAAAATCAATACCCATGTAAGAAGCACCTCAAATCCGACATGCAAAAATCACTTTTGAAAAACTCACGGTGTTTTAAATATACTAAATACTTGCAAACCTGAGAAAACCAGAAAAATATAAACCATAAAAAAATGATAATTTTTCAGATTTTCTGTCTGCTTATGGATTTACATTGCCCCTGCAATATGCCACAAGCATTAAACTTCCAATTGGAAGCAAATGAGAACAATTCTCAGCCATCTCTCTTTCATAAAAACCCTTCAATCATTTGTAATATTTTTTGACCAGTAAATAATAGAGCTGCTTCACTGAGCTATTTAAGTCATATTACTTACAGCTGGAGAAAAATGAGGAACAGTTATTTTCTAGGGAGGCCAAAAAATACGATACACTCATGCAAACTAAATTAGATTAGGATTTTTTTGCCATTGGTTTGAGAAGATAAAGGATAACCTTTTCAACTTTTACTTTGCCTGGCATTGCATTTATATTTTCAAATGAAAGATCTCAAACACGGAACTTCATGAGTGTTAATAGGTTTCAGTCCTATCACCAGTGTACTGAGACTAAATACAGATGGAACTACTGCAATATTGCTGTAGTTGGAATGTCCATGCAGAGTCTTTTAAAACAGCATTCAGTGGCACTTAATCTTTTCTTAATCATGTGGTGTCAAATTATACACCACTGTGCAAAGGCTTGTTAAACAGACTACTGAGAAAGCATCTTCGCAGATTTATTTTTTTTTAGCAAGGGTTGTGGGGGAGAAGGTAAATCCGCAGCTTTGACATTTTCCTATACAGTCTCACTGCTCCCCTCCTGTGTGCACTAAATAAATACCTTCTCAGTGGCTGCAATAATGACAGCACCCAGATGTGTAGGTACGAGCTGGAGGTAGGACCTGAGAAAGGTCCGTTGCTCATGTTGGTCCTGAACATATAGCTCTTCTCAGAGAGCACTTGGCAGAGAGATATTTCAGCTACCTGCTTGTACCATTATTATCGTTTTTCAAATCCTGCATTTTGACCTGATACTTACATTGGATGAAATCTGATCACTGCACAGCATGTCTCAGCACAGCTTCCCCACAGGCAATAGAGCCTTGTTAATAAACAAACAGGGCTACTCTCCAGTAATGGTCAATTCCTATGCTGCAATCCTTGCAGAATCACCACCAAGGGGTTTGGGAAGAAGAAGAAAAGTTAAATAAGGGAAGCATAGTGAATCCATTGTATTCTGAACCTCCCGCCACTTTCCATCACTTTCTCATTAAAAAATGGAACATTTGAAAGCATCTTCAGAGTACATACTTATTTTCAGTTATTGCTAATGTTTTTAATCTAGACAGAGGCTCAGCTGAACCAAGAACTGCACAATTAGAAGAAAACAAACCTTAATTTGAAGAGTTTACAGGCTGAACTTACACTATTGAACTGATAACAGTAAAGAGCCTCAAAAATACAGCAAAAGATATCAAAATACATTTATTAAAATGAAAGGTGGAATAGCTGGAAAGGTGAATAGCTGGAAAATGTTCAGGTTTTCAGCATAATCCAAGGTCTATGTTAAACCATCAGACAGAACTTGCTCTTTGCTTCTCACACTATTCCCAAACAGATAGCTTTATGGGAGAGTTACAGAATATATTGGCAAATTACCTGGGAGGTAACAGACAGACATCTAGCCTTTCTCTCCTGCATCTTTTAATTTCACTAACAGAAGCAACTCAGGAGTTTCTCAGAAACCTACTCTTCAGTGAGTAACTAAAATGTTCATAATAAATTTCACCAAAGAGCTGCGACCATTTGCTGTATGCTGACTAGTATTGTCTCAATGCTTCTTCACACTCTTTATCAATTTGTTTCCTCCTGTATTACCCTTGAGATTACAAACTCCATGGGGAAGGGTCTACTTTTTTATTCTATTTGATTTATGCTTAGGGAAGAGCACATATGGGCATCTGATCTCCAAACATATATATTATAATGAATCTATCAAGAACTTCACTACCACAACTAATTTGTCCTATACAGAATTCAGATTTCTAAGTTAACTTCCTCACCAATTTCATGTCAATAAACTATATTCTCTAATTAGAAATGTTTCATATCACTGTATTTAAGAACAGCCAGAAGCTCTGAAAGGTTTAAGTAATGAGAAAAAAATCCCAGAGAGGCTACTTACTGCACTGTAGAAACTAGCTGACACATTACAAGAAACATCCATCTTGCACTAACAATAGATAATCAGTTTTAGATCCTCTCTTCTGGGCCTTTTACCTCTTAGAAACTTATAGCAAATTAAAGGTGTAAATTCATTAAACATCTGTATGTCTGAGGACATTAAAGAAGTAAGGTTTGCCCCATTATATCTTAAAGTAGAAATTAAGGTGTTTTTCCAAGAGCATGAGAAGTCAAAAGTACAAATTATGGCACGCTCATTTAAATGAGAGACCATCTTTCTCTGATCAGGCAACCCAAATGTATGCAAGAAACTACACTGTAACAGTTACAGTGAGTCTTAGTAATTCTGATCTCTGTGTATGAGCAATGTATATAAATTAGTTAATAATGCACATTGTATATGCAACCTCAATTAATTGTTTGCCTAGTAACAATTTGGAATATCAGGGAAAAATAATATCTCTCAGCTGTGGTGCTGGCTGTGGTTTTAGTTTGTTTTGCTTTTCCATTAGGAATCTGGTATTTGTGGCTGACATTTTTATTGCATTAATGGCAGGAAACAATATGAAAAGAATGCAGACAGAAGTGGAAAGCATTAACAGAAACATTTAGACCCATTGTAGGGACATTCTAATTATGATGGTGAGTAATAGACATGAAGCGGAAAAGGCCAGGTTCAATAAATGTTCATGGAACGAGCTTCACACTTTAAATTTGAGTTTCAAGTCTAAAAAGCTGAAGACTTGCAAAATGCTAATGAATGTTTCTTCTTTGTAGCACTGTACTGGATATGGGCCCCTTCAGTTCTGCAAACTACAAAGTACAACAGCATGAGACAGCAAAAAAATTAAAGCCATAGTCTAAGTTGTATCATCACACAGCTTCATTGAAAAGTCTGATTATTAAAAAATACCTAGGGCTCAATCTCCAATTTAAGGTGCCGTTGGTTGTTTTAAGTTGTTTGTCTTTGCAAACACAGCTTGAGTTTCTGGCATTTGCAGTTAAAGGCTGAGGCTTGATGAAAATTCGGGGTCAATGTGTCATGCTCAATTTGTTGTTATAATAAGAAGCACAGTATATTCTGTACTAATAGCATTTACTCACTGCCATATTTACTTTCATTAACAAGCAACAACAAAAACAACATCACTGTTTAGTTTTACTCAAAGATGCAACACATTTTGCCATTTGCTGGGAAACTGAATACATCAAAAAAACTTATCAGAGAATTTATGTACAGTTGGAGATGTATCTAGCTTTGTCTTATTAAATGAGGACCAGATCTAACCACCAGTGAAGTTAACAGAAGACTTACCCTTACACTTCAGCAGGCATTGAATTAAAGCATTGTTTTTTGGTGAGTCACAATTTGCTACAGCTGTCATTTTATCAATGTTGCAGACCTTATTTGTGCATTTCAATACATGTTTTCTTTTTCTTTCGAGCTTTGGAAGTTTTCTTGTGGGCTAGGAAGGATGGCTTTTTCAGGAACTGATGTATTTAAAAATTCTTTTTTGAAGACAACTGCATGTGAAATGTATTGACCTAAACCTCCACAGTTCATCTGTGAAGGATAGCAGCTGAACTCTGTAGAGTGACTGCAGTTGGGTCCTACAAACATTTGTACATGTGAGTAACTGTACATATTGATCAGTTCCATAGGTTCAATGGGACTACTCGCTTCAGTAGTTACTGATGTGCATGGCTGTTTGCAGGATCAAAGCCCCACTATGAAGCAGAAAGAAAACATCTCCTTGGAGGGAGCTACCAAACAGCAGATATGTGAGGGGTGAGGAACAAAGAGATATTTCAAGATGAGGTACTGCACTGAGAGTAGATGAGTCATGGAAAAGATGCTAAGTGATTCATTAATACTAGAAGCTTAGCAAATAAAGAATGCCCAAATATGAAACTAATGACTGTGCTTTTACAATACTACCAAACTATTTGCTTTTGTAAACTTAACATAGGAATAATTTTCTCCCATTTTGAAAATTCATTATGCAATTAGTTGTCACTTTAATAAACTGTATGCACGGCTGTGATAACGGTTGCTCAAAATACTGAGGACTTTACAGTTTTTGTTTTAAAAAAGAAAAACACTAGGAACTTCAAGTCCTGCCAATTTTTCCTCCCTGCCAAGTCCTATTAGCATAAATGAACGGTTTATTTTAAGAAATGCCTGATAAATTACTCTACACAATCAGTAATGAGGGTACTGTCAGCAAAGGAGAATCATTTCCAAAATTTACTTGGCACAAATGAGTGGCTGACTAGCTCACAATCATGTTACATGGCCTGAGGCCCTGTTTTATTCCATAAATCTGACCACTTCAGGGTGAAAATTAGTGATTCTGTAGAAAAGGTAGCTGGGCAAGCCTGTTCTGTTTGTTTATTTTCTCATTTTTTTTAAAAATTAACACATTCAAACTGTATGTAGGACTATTCCTATAGTTTCTTTTTTTTTTGGCAGACTGAAGCTGCATCTTAAAATTATTGTCATAGGTCTTATATTAAAATTACATATCTTTTTCCTATCACAAATTACAAGAAACAAAAACATAAAGCCAAGAAGGATACAATGTCTTAAGAAAAAATGAGAGGCCATGGGCCTCCATCCTGCTTCAGTCTCTTAACATGAGTGTGCTATCTAACAAATCAATTCTCTCTCCTTTTTAGAATATAGTTTCAAAAGTAGAGAGGAATCCCTTGGCACGGATTATTATGTCAATTAGCAACTGAAGCCAATAATCATTCAACATCTCTTCTAAACATTCCCTGGTAAAAGTCCCTAAATACTTTACTCGTCATTGCTGTGGAATTTTTTACATTAAAGCAGGGGGAAAACCTTTCAAAGAAATAATTTAAGATTATAAGATTTTAAAAAAAGGCCTAAGAAAACATTTATGCTCCCTTCTCCCACCACTGCAAATTATTTCCAATTGTCTTTTTTTTTTTTTTAAACTCTATTGTTAATGCTCTGTCCAGCCTACTTTTACAAGTCCCAAATGATAGTTTTCCAACACTCCCCTTGAAGACCACTTGACTGGTTAAAAAGTTTTTTATTAAAATTTTTGGAATATTTCTAGTAGGGTTGGTTTACTCTAAGTTAGAATACTAGACCAGAACCTTCTGTGTCCCCTAGTAGGATACAAAAATGTCTAATATAGTTTAATCTGCACACACCTTGTGTATCATGTGCCAAGTTCTTCACCTCTAACCATGCATTAAATATACGGTTAAACATTCATATCCAAGTACAACGTCTAACACAATATGAATACGCTATATAAAGTACAGATGAAGAGGGAAGGTCCCACAAGTCTTATGAAGTTTCCTAGTAAAAGGATACACATCAACTGCCTCCCAAGAGGTCTGTTGTGAATCCCTCTCTGCTTGTCAATGCACAGCTGTGGTACTGTCAGTGAGATGTTGCACTACCTGCCTTTCGACAACACAGTGCAGGGTCTGGAGAGCTGAGCAGATGGCCCTGAGCTGCAGGAGAGCACTGTGCAGACTGACTTCTGGAGCTGAACCGAAACACTGATGGACAGATCCAGAGTATGAGTTCTCCACACCACATCCAAAGGTATCCACAACTACTATCTAATCCAGGGTGCAAGCAGATGCCAGCACAAAGTACAGTGGACTAGCAGTCATGGCACTTCAAGGCTTTTGTTCAACAAAGAGGTTCGGTCCTGAGATGACTGTGAGCCATGAGACCACTCTCTAGCAAGGTTTGCAAAGATAGTTTCCCTTCTCTGGGAGAGGGATTTTAGCCATGGTAAAGTTCTCAGCCCAAGAAACTTACATGAGTTAAAATGTAGCCTGACATTTCAGAAAGGCTTATGTCTGCATAAGCGTAACTGTGTGAAACAGCAAGGAAAGACGTATTCAGAGACTCTGAAATCTCTCAAGCTTTCTCACTTTTCCATATTAAGTTGATTCCAGGCAGCTGCCTAATGAAATGATTCTTTCTCCAGAGTGGGGTTCTGAACACAAAAATTTACTTAACCTGCATGAAGCACATACCACATGTTTTCTGCCAGAAAGAGCACTGAGGACCAACAAAGCAAACCTGCCAGGTCAGACACCTTCCTGGAAGAAGGCTGCATCTCATCTCTTGGATTTGATCAGAAGGGAGAAATGTTTTTCACTTTTGGGGTGTTATTCTGATGTTGTAAAGGGTACAGAAAGAAAGCAGAAACAAATCTGAAGTGCCTCTACGGATAAATTTTTATTTTCTCTATTTTTATGTGAGACTTGTATAAACAGCTTATGGGTACACCGGACAGGAATGGGGGGAACGTCTACTCCACACCAGTGTTGTGTTCTCCCGCAGCTACAGCTGTACAGTCACCAGTTCTGACCACAGAAAACCTTCAGAACAGCCTGCAGAACAGTTCTGCTGAAACTCAATGATTCAAGAGTGTAAGTTAATATTGCCTTTGCCATGGCCATAGGTATTTTTATTTTACTTTTCCTTCAAGCAAACTACAACAACTTTTGAAAGAAATGAGATTTTGAGCTTCTGTTAGCATCAAGATTGCACTAACTTCTTTATTTTACTTGCCTTGGTATTGCTCATTTACTTTGATTTTGATTTTGATTTTGTGTGGGTACTATCTTCAGATTTCTCTGCTACTAACTTGAGCCTTTAGTTTTTGCTATTGCTGCAAGTGGATTTTTGACTGTTGGGCCAGACCTGTTCACCTACACAATGGTATCAAATCATTTACTTTTTTCACCGGTTTTCACTAATTCATTGCACTGTCTATTGTTTCCCTTTTGCACTGCAGACTTGATTTAGCTGTGTCAAGGTAAAAACTAGAAAGGGAGATGGTAGAGGGAAGGGGAAGAGATGCTGGAATGTGTTAGTTGAACAATGCAAAGTAAGGACTACTCAACCGTACTGTTCTTGTTAACAAGCTCTTCATTGCCAATTGAACCCTCCTGTTGCTCTTTGAGCACCCAGGCTTGTGTGACCTATTCTGTGCTAAATTGTTTGAAATCTGCTGCCAAGCATGTTTTGTTTTCAGACAGTCTCTGGTGCTCCAGGTCTTGCAAAATATGCTTTTAGACAAGCCTCAACTCCTGTCACAGTCTTTGCTTGTATGTCCTCCAGCAAGCCTTACAGCAACTGCAGCAGTAAGCTTGTCTGACCATCAGAACAGGTTTTATTCTTTTTTTTGCTTTGCATTTTTACCAGGGCCAATATTTCATGAAGCTGTTCAGTCTCCTGTTGTCAGTCAGAAGTCTGAGCACCTCATATTGCTCTTTCTTTGCTCCCACTTGGGCATACATGTTTGGTTGACAAACTGCCCAGCTCATTTCATGCAGACCTTTATCAGTAGGTCTGAAGTATATATACTTCAGGCTTGCTGTAACACCCTCTAAGCATTCTAGGACTGCTGTTCAGTCCCCTTCAAACAAAATCCTATTTTGCATGTATGGCTCATCCCCGACAGGTAAACCGGAGTAACTTCTGGTGGCAACTGCAACTACTCCTTCAGACTGCCACGGTTGGTACACAAGCCAATTTACTGCCTGCTCTTCAGAGGACTGTCTGAAGCCTGCCATTGGAGATGCAGTTTTTGTTCCATAAAATCATGTCTATTGTATTCTGGAAGACATGTCCTGTTCAGTGCATCTACCACAGGCGGCAATTTTCTTCAGAAGTACCTTATTTTTAGATCATACTGCTAAAGTTTTAAGAAGAAACAAGCCTGAGTACAAACCACAGTTTTGTCCAGGTTCCTTCTAGCGGATTTTGGACAAACAAGATAGGTGACAGCAGTGCTAGCTAGTGCTGAAAGGTGAACTGCAGGAATTGCACTTCAGAAAGCATGGTTCTGTGTTTCCTTTTTATTTCCTGTCCTTAAGTAAATGTTCTGGGCTGCTTGGTTTGCATTAGCACTGCTTCTAACCTCCTTCAGACCAAAATAATGTTGCTCTGGCTACCCTAACAAGTCTTAGGAGCAGTCCCTGCCTTCTGATTTTGCTCACTGTTTTAAAGATCTCTCATGACTCTAGAAAAAAATCACTATGGCTAAAAGTGACTGGACTCTTTCATTCTGAGTGCTTTCCTAATTGAGCTGCCTTTTCCAGGGTCTTGCTGCCACCTCCCTAGATGTCAACTAAGAGAGAAGAACAGTTTTTCTCAAGTTCTACATGTCTACATTCAATTTCATATTTTGCTTATTACATAGTGACATTGACTGTCTCTTTTGTCAGATCATTAATTTTTAATAGCTCTGTCACCAGCTTCAAGCCACATGTCTGGGAATCCTTCCCAGCTTCAATTTACCTTGGAACACCTTAGATGTTGGGCCCAGGTTAAAAGAATTTACACCAGGCGATTATCTTCGAAAAGGTGTAGTCAGTGTTGTCACACAGCTCATGGACTCATTTACCACAATGTGGTAAAACTCAGTCTTAGCCTCACAGTGATGTTAAACAGATAATAGATTATACAGTCTATTATGTATTAGTGGTAATAAGCAGCAACTTCTTTACAATGAGATATTTAGTGGTTTGGTTAAATGAAGATCCTCAGTTTACTCCAAATTTTCCTCAGCATTAATTAGGCATCTGAGTCATTCTCTGAAAGTTTCAATGGATATAATGATGTCATTTCTTAGCAGAGTTATCAACTTTTTCGTATTACTCTGCCATTATGAGCAAAACTGAATTTTAATAATGTCATTCTATGGGGACTTATTTCTAACTTCCACTTGATTTCTGTGTGTCTGGTTCTTTGAAATACAATCTTACATTTGCTGAAAATGCTTGAGAAAGCACACAGTGACCACTCTATCATGCTCAGGAAATTATGATCTTGCACATGTAACATATCTTGATTTTCAGGATTCTTCTCCACAGGCTGCATTTGCTCTTTGACTTCAAATACCTGCATCATGAATACCTGATTCTAATCCTCCAGATTAAAGTTGCCACTAATCAGCTTGGTAGGATTAGGCTGCTGATGGCTTCACCATTCAACTGGAGTCAACTGATTAAGACCTGACAGAATAGTTCCGAAAATGAACAGAATAGCTGGCATCCTTCTATGCAATTAATTTCTCTGGATCTATGCAAGGCAGCCAGCAGACATCTTTCTTTTAACTGTAATCTCTATGTTCTCCATCTCTATTACCACTTTTTATATTTCCTGAGCTGCAACACACTGGACAGAAAGTCTTGCTATGCTCTCTGCTTTTTACGTGTTTTTCCAGGAGCCAGACAGTTTTATTTCTGTCTTCTGAATTGTTTCTCTCAGTGCATACCCTGCACCATGATGCCTGCATCCCTGGTCATCCTGTCTCTGTCCTGCTTCCCAATTTCCTTTAGTTTGACCATGTGAACTTGTTCTGCACTGATACCGCTGTTTTGATCCTTTTCGAAGAAATTTCTGTTTCTTTCAACAGCTCCTGTATGCTGAAATCATTTGCCCCATATATGTTTCTGTCTCTCATTAAGCAATCTTTTATATCTCCAAAAGTACATGTGGATGCCAGAGTATGTGACTGTAAGGCAAGCATCTATTCCTCCTTCTGATTCTTCGGTTCAGATAAAAACACAGTCACATTCCTTCTAGGGTCACAGTATATCAAATACTTTTTATCAGCTGCTACACTGTTTTAGGTATTATTAGTACCAACAATGTCTCATTCACTTCTCTTTTTCTCCAGAAGCGATAGTAGAAATGTTTTAATCATACTTTTCTCATCTTTACCCTCCCAGTCAATGCTTTATTCAGTATATAATAGTACTGTTATGTTTGGATAAGGATTTTTTGTATGGAAATTCAGCTTTATTAGTGAAGTTACTGTCTCATGGCTGTTCACTGCCTCATGGCTGCTTGTTTTCTGTCTTTAAACCTCTTGCTTTATTTGTCTTTCAGTAATGCTTTACTCTTGCTGTCTCACCCAACTGACTGTTGTATTGCACTGTTTTTTGCTGCATAAGGGGTAATAAAATGAGAGTGCCCTACATTTTAAAGTCCAGTGGTACTCTATTGAGAGAATTACCTGCAGAGATCCTAACAACCCATCCACAAGCACACAAACTACCTCTTTGATGATTTCTCCAAATCTCTTTTTCCTGTTAAGATCAGTGCTTCTCTCTGCCAGCTCCATGTCTTGCTCAGCAAGGATAAGCTTGAGAAGGCCAGAAAGTAAGAATCTAATGAATTTCTCTATACTGGTAAAGTAACAAAAGACTGCATTACACGACATGCTGCCTCACAACAACTGCTGTCTTTATGCCATGGAGGCTGCCCATTCTCTCTTAAGAATGCAAGTATTCCAACCATTTATTTTAAACTAGTTGCTGAGAAAAATGTTTTAATACTTATACAAAGCACTGAAAGCTGAGTGTAGGATGAACTGCAGAAGAACAACTCCCCTGCAACAATAAGACAGAGTTTGTGCCATTCAAGACCTTGAACACTGCAGCCAGAACCAAGGGGTGAAGCCAATGCACAATGTTATTGATTGTTGACAGCCTCTAGGACAAGCAGAATAAAAGGATGGGGGAAAAAAATCCCCCAAAGATCACTTTCTTTTTCAGCTATTTGTGCATGAGCTATTCTGCCTGCCCTATAATTTCTATGACCTCCAAGCCTCCCTACAATTATGAATACCTATTGTTGACTTAATTGGCAAAATAACAAGAAACATCTGCCAAACAAACCCAGTTTCTTAATCTCTGCTGGTCTTGGACACATTTTGACTGTAGAGGAAGAATAATGTGTTTTGTCTCTATGAACAAGCCCGGACTGGATGCTTTCACAGTTCAGGGAGCCATTTCCAGTGTACATCAGAGAATCAATACACAATAGAGATTTCACAAAGGATGTCTTGTTGTCAGGTGCCCAACTCACATAGCCCATGAAATATTTCCATAATACTAATGCTAGCATTGAAGGACAGAATTAAATTGATGAAAGAAAAAGGTCTTTCTTGCTAGTAAATCAGATTGGAGGGAGCTGGGTGGACACACAGGTGGACAGAAGATATAAGGAAGATGTAAATTAAGATGTTTTAAAATAAGAAGAGAAGAGAAAAGAGAAGAGAAGAGAAGAGAAGAGAAGAGAAGAGAAGAGAAGAGAAGAGAAGAGAAGAGAGAAGAGTTGGAAGTGACTTACAACAATCATCAAGTCCAACTGCCTCACCACTTCAGCTGGCCAGTGGAGGGCTGGATCTGCTGGCCGTCACTGCGTGGAGCTGGACTCCAGCAGGCTACTGATGGGCGAAAGCCTCATTATCATAGAATCACAGAACGGTTTGGGTTGGAAGGGACCTTCAAGATCACCTAGTTCCAACCCCCTTGCCATGGGCAGGGACACCTTCCACTAGACCAGGTTGCTCAAAGCCCCATCCAACCTGGCCCTGAACACTTCCAGGGATGGGGCATCCACAACCTCTCTGGGCAACTTGTTCCAGTGCCTCACCCCCCTCAAAGTGAACAACTTCTTCCTTACAGCTAATCTAAATCTCCTCTCTTTCAGTTTAAAGTCATGACCCCTTGTCCAATCACTACATGCCCTTGTAAAATGTCCCTCTCCAGCTTTCTTGTAGGCCCCCTTTAGGTACTGGAAGGCCGCTATAAGGTCTCCCCGGACCCTCCTCTTCTCCAGGCTGAACAACCTCAACTCTCTCAGCCTGTCTTCACAGGAGAGGTGCTCCAGCCCCTTGATCATCTTTGTGGCCCTCCTCTGGACTCACTCCAACAGGTCCATGTCCTTCTTATGCTGAGGACCCCAGAGCTGAATTCAGTACTCAGGTGGAGTCTCAGAAGAAAGGAGTAGAGGGGCAGAATCACCTCCCTCAACCTGCTGGTCATGCTCCTTTTGATGCAGCCCAGGATATGCTTGGCTTTCTGGGCTGCAAGCGCACATTGCTGGGTCATGCTGAGCTTCTCATCAACCAACACCCCCAAGTCCTTCTCCGCAAGACTGGTGTCAATCCACTCATCGCCCAGCCTGTATTTGTGCTTGGGATTGCCCCAACCAATGTGCAGGACCTTGCATTTGGCCTTATTGAACTTCATGAGGTTTGCACATCTCAGGCTCCACCCTTCATGCTTTGCTGTCATCAAAATATAGGAAACAGTGAAGTTCATGGTCAGGTCTTTTGAACTGAGACTGCAGAAAACCATCATTCAAGAAATTAGTTTCCTTGTCCACATCATATTCTAGATTTCATGGCATCCATGAGGCAGAAAAAGCTCTATCTCATGGTATAGTTCTACATCCCCATCCTCCCTACCAGCTGAAGCTCTGACAGAAGAGATATCCCCTACATCAATAAATCCTACGTGAAGAACTGCAGGGTAGAAATAGGTAACACAACGTCAGGTGGAGCGCCATGAGATTCTCCTCCAGTTTGGTAACACTGGAGTAGGCAAAAGTTCCTGGACGCATGAGGAGATCACAGGATAACTATGAGCCATGAATGTGATATGGGCAAATGCATTCTTTTGTGTCAGGCAAGGAAGGCAATCATTATGCAAAGCTCTGGTGAGAACTCGGCTGTACCACTGTGGACATTTCTTATTCCTCAGGTTCAAGAAGACAAACTCTGCCTGGGATGAAGGCAGACAAAGACTAAGCAGTTGATTAGGGGCATGGAGAACCTACAGAAGAAGACGACAACAGGAAGTAGCAAGACAAAGGCTGAGGGGGCTGCCATCATTTTCAAGAAAGGTATTGAGGATGAAGGCCAAAGGAGGAGAAGAGCTATTGAAGTGCAAGGAAAAAAATGGTAAAGAACACAGAACAATTCAGGACTTCTTTCCAAGAAGACCTCACCATAAACAGTGCAGTAGCAAATGTCCCTTGGTGCATTGGTAAGGAATGGTAAGGAAATCATGCATGCTACGTCTCTGCAGAGTTCATGCTGAGGGAACCAAAGCCCTTTCTTTTGCCTCTGGCATCACCACAACCAAATGAATGTCTATATTACAAATGCCCTTAATTACATAGTCTGAAGTTACATACCACATTTGGCACCAACATACAAAATGACAAGAATAGTACCTTACTTACTCTTTTGGGACTCAAAATACTAAATCCTAAAGGAAAAAGAGATTTGCCAGCATCTTAGACAAAATCTGAACATCTTCCCAGAAATCGAGATAGGCAAATAACTCTTGGAAAGGTTAAAGACACAACTGAGCTGTGAAAGTTTTACCTCGTGGCTGAAGCGTGTTTTGTATTCCATATAAACACGGCCAATGGGTGTGTTGTATAGAGGAGCTGCGCAGCTTGATTTCAGTGGGACAAGGGGATGTGACAGCAATAGCAGCAATGGGCTATTTTTACAGTTTGGAAGAATCGTCGTTTGCCTGGCTGTGCTTTGGTCATGGATCCAAATGTTCTAGGTCTGAAAATGACCAACCTTTCCACCACACCAGTGTAACCTCTGCGCACTTGTTTCACAAAGCCTGACTTATTTCCATGGTGGGACGTTGGCACCATCCATCCCAACCTATGGCTCTGGTTACACTTTGGCTCTCCTCCAGCTTCTGGCTGCCAAAATCACCCCCCTTAGACCCCAGGAGAAGGGTTTGTGTCCAGCCAGATCAAGTCCCTGGTCCTCCTAGCGGTGGAGGAGCTTGTCATCATAGCCGTTAGCTCTGGTGCAGAGAGGGGACTCCTAATAGGGGTGGTCTCTGGGCTGCAGGGCTGGTTTCTGCCATGGCCTGAGAGAAGAGTAACAGCACCAGGTTTGTCCTTGGGAGCCGGGTGGCAGAGGAGGCGTCAGGGACACCCAGCAGCTGGCCCAGTGCATGGCCACCAAGGGCAGGGACAGCCTCCTGGGCCTCCTGGGCACAGGGACAGCCCCCGGGGCCAGCACCCCAAAGGCCTTCCTCCGAAGGATGCTGGGCGGAGGGGCTGCGCGTGGGGGGCCCCGTCACCCCGGTGTCACAGTGCCACCAGCCGGCAGTGCAGCAGTCACAATGCCCCGGGGCAGTATAAAAGGGGCAGCCTCCCGTGCCCCGCTGCCAGAGATGGCCTGGGGACAGCCCGAAGACATCCGAGAGGAAGTCCTTGAGGAGCCGGTGGAATTACTTGGCAGAGGCTGAGGGAGGAAGACCGGACGTTGGACCAGGCTGCTGGAGGTTCTCTAGTGCAACACCATTTCACAGCAGGGCCACGTTCAAAGCCCATCTGATGGATGGAATCCTGCTTCAACCTTTGGGGAACAGACGCAAGCCCCTCAGGAGATGAGAAGAACCACCAAGCCCTGGCGGTGCCCGAGGCTGTTGGGCCTTTTCAGCTGAATAAGCAGTGGCAAGACCAGGGGAATGCCTTCTTGAGGAGCACTGCAGAGCTCACCATCCTCATCACCTGCGGAGCCAGGGGCAGCAGCCGTAAGAAATGGGATGCAGGGGTCCCCAGTCCTTTGGAGCACCCACTGGTGGCCCAAAGGCGCAGAAAGGATTCTTGCCCCCAAGGTTGATCAGGCTGGGGGCATTTGGCCACTCTCGGAAACCCCTGAGATGGCTCCAGGTTGAGGGAGAATAGGGCTTGGGCATCTTCTGGCAGGCGTGACCAGCCTGTGGGACGAGGAGGCAGGTCTTGCTCACGTGCTCAGGGAATAGCCGATCGCCAGCTCTGGGGTCAGGAAGGAATTTTCCCCCGGGGCAGATTGGCACTGGTCCCCGGGGGTTTTTTGCCTTCCTCTGCAGCACTGAGCATGACCACTTGTCAGGGCTCCTCCGGTCCGTTTTGGCTAGGTTACTGCCTGCTGCTCGTGCACCACGAAGTCGGCCTCTCGTGCCCTGCAGCTGGGGAGAGGAAGGCTTTTTTTCCCCCACGGTGGGCTAGCAAGTGTCCCTGGGGGTTTTTTGCCTTCCTCTGCAGCACTGAGCATGGCCCCTTGCCAGGGCTCCTCTGGGCCATTGTGGCTAGGTGCCCGCTGCTCATGCTCCACGAAGGTGGCCCTCGTGCCCCGCATCTTGGGGGAGGAAGCTTTCTGACTCCCAGGGTGGGCTCCAAGGGATGCTCCCGGGGGTTGCTTCTTGTCCTCTGTAGCACTGAGCACAGCCCCTTGTCTGGGCTCCTCTGGGCCCTTTCGGTAGGTCCTTGCCTGCTGCTTTTGCACCTCCAAGGCGCCACTCGTGCCCTGCCTCTCTCGGGCTCTCTTGCCCAGTGCCAGTCTGTAGTGGGAGCGAGCTCTGCTCTTCCCTTGGCTCCATTTCCCCAGGGGTTCCTGCTTCTGCAAACCAGCCTGTGCTTGGAAGGGCTCCAGGCTTGCTGCCCCATCAGGAGCTGCCACTTTTCAGCTCTCCCAGCGTGCAATACAAGCGCAGGGCAGGCGCGAGAGTGCATTTCATGCATCACTGCCCAAGAAGCATAGCCCCAGAGCAAGTTCTGGAAGGCAAAAAAGTATGCTTGTCATCGCTAAATGTCATACTTTGGAAAATACCCCACGGTACCACACACCACCTTCTTCTGCTGCTGCTTCTTTTTCTTCTTCTTCTTGGGACTGCTTGGCCTGTATTCCTGCTGCTACTTTCCGTGGCTCTGTGACTTGCCTTTGCCAGGCTGCAAAGGATATTTTTTCAAGCTCACCTGAAGAACGCGTCAGCCTGCTCCTGGCTACACTTGCGCATTGTGTTAATGCTTGTGAGCATCGGCTCTCAAACACATCCAGAAAAATAAAATAAAATCCTGTTTCCACTTGCAACCTTTGTGTTATGTGTCCTTGAAAGCGGTTTTGGAGCTGAAACCCCCTGGCTTTTCAGGCAAATAACAGTCTCATCGTCACTCGACTCATGGTGAGTGCAGGGAATAAATGGAACAGAACAGAACAGCTATGCTGTGTTGTGCCCAGAGTTCCGCATGACAAGCTCCGACCTCGGTCTGAGGGCTCCATCCAGGAGAGCAGCTCTCTGCAGTGCAGGTGCCAGGCCCATCCAGGAGACAGGGGCAGGGACGGGCACACCTACAACATGGCTCAGGCAGGGACTGAAGGCCCCAGGCTGAGCTGAGACATGTCCCCTGGGCCCTTGGCAGGAGACGGGGAGGGTGGGGGTCCCAGGGGAGGCCGGGCCCAGCCGTTGAGGCCTATGAGCACCCCCAGGACCCTGACAGAAGCGGACTTGCACAGCTCATACGCCCTCCTTTAGACAGGGGTGGTTGCCCACCTTGGAGACAGAGTTTTGGGCCAGAGGAGCCTTCTCTCTGGTGGAGTACCGTTGTTCTCAGGCTCGTGTGTTTTAGCATGTTTTTGCACAGGAAACAGGTCAGACACTTCTAAAAATGAGTCCAAGGAGCAAAAACAAAATCCAGGGGTAATGAACAGGTATTGCTCACCTCCAACAGGTTTGCAACCCTTTAGTGGAGGAGCATGTCCTGCTTCAGACTGAGGGCTTGATCTCTGAGCCTCACTAGTGTCAGAGATGCGGGGGGTTGCTACCCTGTGGAAACCCAGCTAAACTGGATGAACACAGAAGACTTTCAAAAACCGCACTTCACACTTGCTTTGTGCAGATTTGTGCGGATGGTCCACTTATCTCGAGACGATCCACAGCTCTCACCCCCACCAGAAGGCACATGCCTCCTCCCCACAACGTGACAGAGCCAATGCCTAGGCTGGGATGTGGTTATGGTATTGAATGCCTTCTGCTAGTGCAGGGCTGGGTAGAAATGTCAGAGATTTCCTTATCATGTACTGGTAGGGAAAGGAGGACATGGGAAGGAGAAAAGAAAAGAAAAGAAAAGGAAAGGAAAGGAAAGAAAAGAAAAGAAAAGAAAAGAAAAGAAAAGAAAAGAAAAGAAAAGAAAAGAAAAGAAAAGAAAAGAAAAGAAAAGAAAAGAAAAGAAAAGAAAAGAAAAGAAAAGAAGGAAAGAAAAGAAAAGGAAATAAAAGGAAAGGAAAGAAAAGGAAAGAAAAGGAAAGAGAAAAGTTCAGCTGGAAGGGACCTACAATAACCATCTAGTCCAACTGTCTGACCAGGGCCGACCAAAGTTCAAGCATGGTATTAAGGGCATTGTCCAGCTAAATGCCTCTTCAACACTGACAGGCATGGGGCATCAACCATCTCCCAAGGAAGCCTGTTCCAGGGTTTGACCACCCTCTTGGTAAAGAAATGTTTCCTCATGTCAAGTCTGATCCTCCCCTGACAGATGCAGCTTTGAGCCATTCCCACACATCATGGCACTGGGTACCAGGGAAAAGAGATCAGCACCTCCCTTTCCACATCCCCTCCTCAGGAAGCTGTCCAGAGCAGTGAGGTCGCCCCTCAGCCTCCTTATCTCCAAAGTAGACAAACCCCGAGTCCTCAGCCGCTCCTCAGAGGACATGCCTTCCAGCCCCTTCCCCAGCTTTGGTACCCTCCTCTGGATGTGTTCAAGTATCTTAACATTCTTTTTTAAGTTGTGGGGCCCAGAACTGCACACAATACTCATGGTGAGGCCACACCAGCATTAAATACAGCCAGATGATCGCATCTTTTGACCGGCTGGTTCTGCTGTGTTTGATGCACCCCAGGATGTGGTTTGCTCTCTTGGCTGCCAGGGCACACACTGCTGACTTTTGTTGAGCTACTGTCAACCAGCACCCGCAGACCCCTTTCTGCAGGGCTGCTCTCCAGCCACTCCCCTCCCAGTTTAGACTTGTGTCTGGCGGCGCTACTCTATCCCATGTGCAGATTCCAACATTTGTTCTTGTCCAATTTCATGCCACTGATGATTGCCCAATGCTCCAGTCTACCCAGATCCCACTGCAAGGCCTCTTGTCCCTTGAGAGAGTCAACAGCACCTCCCAGTTTAGTATCATCAGCAAACTTGCTAAGGGTGCATCCAACTCCTGCATCCAGATCATTGATAAAAAGATTGAACAGAACCAGCCCCAGAATTGAACCCTGAGGAACACCGCTGGTGACTGGTCGCCAGCCAGATGTAGCCCACTTCACTGTAACCCTTTGAGCCCTGCTGCTCAGCCAGTTCTTCACCCAGAGCACTGTTAGTCTACAGAATATAAGAAGCAACTCTCAATGGAGCTTTATGGATTATATCCCTTCACGTTAAATTAATTAATTCCTTCTAATCCAAAATGAGAGTATATATGGCACTCTGACTATGGTCTGTTGCACAGGATCTCCGCTGGTATACAATATCGAGGGCATGTGCTGACATGCCAAAGAAACTTGGGTGGAGGTCAGGGCAATAAACTCTAATATACAAGATTAGAAAACAAAATATGAAAAAATATGAAAAAAAGCATAAATTTAAGCTTACCTGGTTGTTTACACAGACAAAATAAATTTCAGCATCATATAGGTAACATAACCACAATACACGGCTTGAATCCAGCTTAGGCCTATGTAGTAGCAGTATAGGGGAGAGAAGAACTAGTTGGATATATATTCTCATTTTTCTCAAATAGATGCAATAGCATTAGAAAATACAACTATGTCCTATCCCATATGGTGAGTGGTCACCTAAGAGTATTAAGTACTCTGGTGAATGTACATTGTCTTAATAATTTGTCTTTTTTCATATTACATAGCTCTCTTACAGCTACATAGATGTGAATCCATTCAATCATCTTTTTGTTATTATATGTTATGAATGTTACCAGTGGGAGAACACCACTGGCAAGTGAACTTTTTACCCGTTATATTTTAAAGTTCAGGACAAAATTGTTTTCCCTGCCAGCATGCCTCAGTCATTACATTTCACAGTTGTAGTATTTAGGAAAGACTGGAAATATTGGACCTGTGGAAGAAGCCAATGTATAATCAAAAGTCTTAAGTCTTTCAAAGGCTGTGTGATTTGTACACCAATTACATCTGCTCCCAGAAATAACTCCTGAATTAAGTATAATTGCATTCCTGCCTGGATTGGTGTCTTTGGCCCATACGTATTGCTAGTTAAGTAGCTAAAAGCAGCAATGAAGTGGAAATCAGCTATTATCCCAGTATGATGAGCAAACCAATATGCAGTCCTTCCTCCCCAAAGTGGTGGTTCAAATGCCCTAGTCACCAGGAGCAGGATTTATTTCTTTTTACAAGACAGGAGGTGGTAATGATTATACTACTCAAATATAAAAGTAAATTTTGAACTACTAAATACTCTTCAGGTAGAGACATTAAGCACTACAAGACAGAAATTTCCTAAATTATGACTGAGTTTTCAGCCTTAACTCTTGACTTTTTAAAGAGCCTCTACAAATGGATCTTCTTAATATCTCTGTGTAATTATCAGACAGTATACTGCAAACTGTACCATGAATTGGAATGCTTAAATTTTGTCTTCCATATATTAGGTTCCATATTTTACTGTACATTTAAGTTGATTACTGATCATTACTTCTCATTAATTACAGTAAATTTAGAAAAATTATATGACAAAGCTCCTGAAAATAGAACTCAAGTCTTCAGAAAAGAGCAGAGCACTTTTACTGAGGACATGCTTTACTGTAAATAAGACAACATTCGTTTAATTCATTCATCTTGAGTTTAAAAATTATCCACAACTTTCTAAGGCATTTATCTTCAACAGTGCAATCACCACAAATCATCAGAGCATGTAAATTCCCTGAATGTACCCAATATTTGAAATCTTGATATAAATAAATAATGATTTTTCCCCCATCTTTGATATCACAGATAATTTTAATTACACATAAATACTGTTCAAGGATGAGCAGATAAAAAATCCAATATGATACCAGGGCTTAGCTTTCTTTTAACTTACAATAATTTCCTTCACACAACACTTTGTAAAAAAAAAAAGTTAATATTTTAAACACAAAATATTCATATTTCTGCATTTTCTGAATCACTTTTGCTTATAAATTATATGCATTGAAACTACGTAATTCTTCTCTCACTACAGTTTTATACCAAATAACCTCCATGGGTATCAAGATTATTATGTTCTATAACAGTATATAATATACATTCATATGTGATACACAAGTGTAATATATAATTATGTAATGGAAATATAATATATTATTTTATTTCATTGGAACTGGTGCCCAGTATAATAGTGGTTTCCAAGAGTCAGATAGACCTTAGACTATAGTTTCTAAATACAATCAATAAAGCATTTTGATTCATGTCTGGGTACACCTGGGGAAAAGAATACCAGTCTCTGAAAATATCTGAAAATTAGAAGTATACGCTATGCCTCACAATATAGCAACTGACTGCAAACTTCCCTCATTTAAAAAAAAAAAACAACCAAGACTTGAGGCCATCTGGCAGAAAAATCTTGAAAGTAAATGCAAATTCATGGAAATGGTAACAGATTGCCACATGGAGGTTGGTGGTGGATGATACTGCTTTGAGTGATGAACCATTGTCCTGGTTTTGGCTGGGATAGAGTTAATTTTCTTTCTAGTAGCTGGTATAGTGTCATGTCTTGGATTCAGTATGAGAAGAATGTTGATAATACACTGATGTTTTTAGTTGTTGCTCAGTAGTGTTAAGACTAAGTCAAGGATTTCTCAGCTTCTCATGCCCAGCCAGCAAGTAGGCTGGAGGGGTACAAGGAGTTGGAAGGGGACACGGCCAGGACAACTGACCCAAACTGGCCAACGGGGTATTCCATACCATGTGACATCATGGCCAGTATATAAACTGGGGGGAGTGGGGCTGGGGGGAATAGCTGCTTGGGAACTAACTGGGCATCGGTCAGCAAGTGTTGAGCAATTGCATTGTGCATCAATTGTTTTGTGTATCCCAATCCTATTATTATTATTATCAACATCATCATCATTATTATTATTATTATTATTATTATTATTTTCTTCCTTTCTGTACTATTAAACTGTCTTTATCTCAACCCACAAGTTTTACTTTTTTCTGATTCTCTCCCCCATCCCACTGGGTGGGGGGGCAGTGAGTGAGCAGCTGTGTGGTGTTTAGTTGCTGGCTGGAGTTAAACCACAACAACCATCTAGCAAGAATCTAAAAGTCATATTAAAGTAGTAGACACGGTAAATGCTTGCTTTCTTAAAGTCAACTGGAAGGAAGGTTCCAGGGTATCTCCACACCAGCCAACATTTTGAAAGACTTAAAATAGGTCAGAATAATGACTCCTAGAAGGTAAATGGCTTAATAGGAAGAAACCAAGGGTTTTGTATTAAATTCTGAGCTACTCCTCCAATTTCTCCTTTTTCCCCCCCAGTAGTTTTCTCTACAGTGTCAGTATTACAGAATTACTTGAAGGATAGGTGAAACTGTTATCTTCCAATTTAACATTGTCATGCAGCTATACCAAAGTTACACTTTACCCATGTATTCTCAAAACACTCTTTTAGAGCTGGTGAAAGCTAGAGCATGGTACCTGAACCTATGAGGAACAAAAGGACACTTCAACACTTTCTGATGTTTTTTTCTCAGGAAATTCAAGCAAAAATGAGGAGTAGAAGGGTAGACTAACTGTGCATTCAGCTTTGAGATAAAACAACTACTAAATCATACAGTGGGACATTGATTTGTGTGTAGTCAGGAAGCCAGGAAATAAAATTCCCTTTCAGGAATTACAACACTAGTCTTTATTCTAGCAATCTAGGAAGGCAGCAAAGGTAAATACTAGCAACACAAAAATCTATGCCCCATCTTTATCTTCTCTATTCCCCTAAGTATGAATAAATGTGAAAACTAGAATGGTTCCCAAAACAGCCTCCTCTGCCAAACTTACTGATCCCTAAAGTGTTCCCCATTGGGAGGTGAAGGCCAGATTTTAAAATGCAGGCATATTCAAAGGAAACAACAGAACTGTACACTCTTCATTTATTCACATAAACACCTGGCTTGCACATACAAAATAGTAAGTGGTGCATTCACATGATCAAGTATATAACTCACTATGTCATTAAGGAAATATCTGATAGAACTATATAGAAAGTTATCATCTTTGCCAAGGGTTTTTTGTTTTTCTAAATGAAGCACTCTAAGCACTTCCACAAAAACTTGTATCCCAAGAGACAAACCACACATGAAACCAAAAGAGTTTCTAATCATTACTTTGTCTCAGACCAGAATTCAGTTTGACCTATTATTTTGAAGTTTTCACTGAACCTTAACCAGAACTGAAACAGAACAAGTACTACAGAACTTCTGAAATTCAGAATGCTGGTTTGACTAAACATAGACACCAACTAGCAAAGATCAATTTAAGGAGGGGAACTTTCTGCACCAGCTGTTGCTTGCAAGGCCACATTTCATTGTAGTATTTTCTTATCACCTTCTTCCTCAAATCATTCCCCATGTTTTCTCACCACTGTGGTCCTTCAGTGCAAGCCTCCTCTTCTCTACCCTGATGCTATGCCATTTGCTGTGAACCACAGGTTTCTTGGTCAAAGCTGTTAGATTTTGCACATGCCTAAGGTGATCTTTGAGCCCGAACAATGACTCCTGTTCTCCAGCAGTGTAGTCCTGTGTGCTGTAGGTCCTATTTTAATTTCTCTGCTATCAGCACAACCTCTTCTGCTCCCTGGCACAGCACAGATACCACTGATGTTTCCAGGGCAGTGCCCCGCAGCTGTTTTGCTTTAGCTTCTCAACCTCCTAAGATTCAGGTGGCTGAGAAGATGACATAGAAAGGTGCTGGGAGCCCAGATGGTGGTTAGGTTCTGGCTGAGGAATGAGACCTGAAAACTAACAATTCTCCCTATATGAAACTCATATTTGAGGCATGCCCCCATCATATGAACTTTTTCCATTTTTAAAAGCTGTGGTTTTCAGGGAGAAAAGTTCACTGACCATTTCAGTAACCCAAAATGGCTCAAACTAGGTGACATTGAAAAAACATTCTGCATGGACAGTAAAGCTAGGAAGAAATGGCTGCATGGCATCACCAGAACTCAACCTGGCTCAAAAGAAAAATCACTAGCTCAACTCCAGCTGAAAGTTGTACTACCCAGTTCTTTGAGAAAGAGAAAGCAGTTCCCAAATGTAACTCAGCAAATTACAGAGCAGTTTTCATCATAGATTTACTCATATAGGAATCTAAATCTCATAGTCAAAGCAATGTGGCTTAATGTTTTAGTGCTAATCTTGTAATTTCTTTAGAATACTATAAAATTGCTACGAGTTTATACAAGCTTGTGTAAGTATGTCTGTGTTCATGTGCTGGGAATAGCACATGTGTGCATGCAGTTGTGCTTTCAGTATGTGCAAGCTGGACAACTGGAATTGGGTATTTGTGCATGATCGGCTTTGAAATTTTGTTTGCCCCACATGTTTCTACATCGTACTGCCTCTCTTCACAAATGGGCCTGATTTTATGTTCCTTGTGGTGTTTCTAAAAACAGTTTGCAAAGAATATTAAAAAGCTTGCTCTAATCTGCAAGCCTCTGCCTCATTTCATCTCTGCATCCAGTTCAAAACCCATGAGGAACACTCTACTTACACACTAATCAATATAAACTTTTTATTGGCCTGCCACAGGCACAATCTCTAAACAACTTTAATTTAAAGCAATGAATTGACACCAAATTTTGAAATTCATTAAGTTATCAATCCCTTTTAATAGAACAATTATCTGCTTTTTATATGGGTAAACTGTTTTTATTTACTGCTATGTTCAGTGTAGTTTCAGACAGCCAAAGAAACAGGGATTCTGTGCCTTCTTAGGGGACTCTGTTCCGTACCTTAACAGACTGTGTCAGGAAGATTTTTCTAATCGGGTCTTGACCCAATGCCTAATGTTTTCAGTAGACCTGAAACAATTACAAAGCTGCTGCACTTTGCATACGCAACAGACCTGAAAAGACCTGGGCAAATTACCCTACATAGTTTGTCAGTCATCTAGATGTGACTTCTGTCATGTAAGTACTTTCATGGGGAGAAAAAAATAGTTAAAGGTCATGAAAGACAGGAAAAAAATATTGTTGCTCTATAAAACTAGGTAACATTGAATTAGAATCATGGCATGGGTTTTTTAACAATGAATCTGATCAGGCATTTAAAGAAAGAGGCAGATAATTGATGAATTTTCCATCTCTTGAGGACTTCTGAATAAGACAAACTGTAGTCAAACACATGTGAAAGGAGTAAAATGATGAAATTCTATGGCCAATGGTGTAAGAAGGCAAACTACATGATCTAATGGCCACTGCTGACCATAAAATTGTTCAGTCTAGGTTCACAGAAAACAGTTTAAGTCCAATCATTCTTTCCATTCACAGGGAGGCAGGGCTTGGGTCAAGATGACATGGTGGAAACACAAATGAGGATTAGTATACTCAGTATCCTAGGGATTAAGTAAAATTGTCTAAATGCTTAAAACATATTTTTACATTTAATTAAACCAAACTTTTTTAGCTAACAGTAGATTCCTTTTCTTATCCAATAATTATTAAAGATCATAAAGATATACTTACAATTTATGGGTGTTGAAGTAATTTGGCTGTTTTACAATGCACCCGAGGCATGCAGATATATCTTTACAATCACACACCCTGAACTGTGTGAGCACCTGGCTGTGCTTGTTTCAGATTGAGGGTTAAGAAAGTACTTTCTAAGTTACTGTTACTTACAAAGAAAGAAGTGGGAAACACATTTAAACAGAACAACAAAAAAAAAAAACCACAAAGCTGAATTCTAGGACTGTCACCATTGGTGGGAAATTAGTGAGTTTATTTGGCTATTCAGTTAATGCTTCAACTTTTTTTTTTTCTCTGCATAACAGCAAGGTGATACTGTTTAGTTTACTCTCCATAAGAAACTATGTCCAGTTTAAAGGAAATTCTAGTATATTTTAGAACATATGGAGGAAAATAATAAAGAAAATATTCTCCAGTAAGTAAAAGTATAATTACCAATCAACATCCAGCAAAATTTCAACCATCATTTTACTTGACTTATTATGTACAGAGTAGGAAAATGTCCCCACTTGTCCACTGAAAAATTTTTATTTTCCCTCCAGATATGGCAGTGTCGGGTCCTGGAAAGAAACACGTGATGCAAGAAAAACAACTCTGACTGCCACAATTTAAAGAAAGACAGAAAAACCTAGGGTCTGCAGAGAGGATAGTCCAGCTCAGGCACCCTGAACAACAGTCCTGGAGAGCCACCGCGTGAGTAACATACAGCGCTGTTGGTCCCAATCGGTATTGTTACTCAGTTACTCTGAGCCTGACGGAAAAGACTTCCACTATTTCTTAATTTCCCCCCCACAACTGAAGTCCCAGAACTAGGTAAGAGAAAGCTGGCTTTTCTTCCTTAAGACATTAACTTTACAAGTATCAACTGTGGCACAAAAACCATTCTAGGAGGTATAGCAAATTTTAAAATATACAGTAGAGAAATACTCTGGAAACATATGTCAGGGGAGCAAAAATATGAAAAGGTTTGTTGTTTATGTTTTACTTTAAAAGAAATCTTAAAAGATTCCAAATTAAAGTATCATTCATTATAAACAGACTAGACTTTTCTATATAATCCTGAAGCTTATAACATATTCCTTGCCATTCCCACCATCTCTTTTCTGCTTTTGCAATCAGTACAAATATATTGTTTATATATTTATTAAGATTTTTTAAAGTATTTTGAGGCTAGCTAAGCGAGCTGTCATATATCATTTCTGCTGAGTTCTTGTAATGGTCCTGAATTCCTCAAAATTGAAATCAGCTCTGTGAATGTAAAAGACATAAACAGTCAGCCCTGATGACTAAAAAAGGCGAATGAGGTAACGGTAATGCCGGTGAAGCTGTTTGTCTCCAATGTACCATAAATAGTGAAGTGAAATTAAAATTTTTCAATCAACATCAGTTATGCACATGCATGCATGCACACACGCGCACACACATGCATATGAAAAAACTGCCTGATGAGAAGCAGACAGGCTCAGAAGTTCAAGCAGAGGTTTTTTTGCAAAAAAAAATTTTTGGGAATTTTTATGTTGTTGTTGTTGTTTTTCCTATATTGTGGGATCTCCTAGCTGCAGGAAACGATGGATTGGAGTACAGACTTCCTTAATTTCCTGCAAACTTCCCCCAAGCAGAAGTCACTTTTCTCTGCCATATATCTAGTCCTACTGAAGCTTCCCCCACTAGACTTACATTAAATGATCAAAAAAAGATAGCATGTATCACTGACAGCCATATCTGCTCCCTGTATTGAAATGTACTGATCAAACACATAGATACCCCACTGTTATTACCCCAACTATAACTGGTCTTCCCCATACATGGAGAAAATAAGCATAAATACATACATACCTAATAAATAGGAATACTTATTTAAAACAATACATAGAGTTTTTCTAAGAACTTCCTTCCCTTAGAAATCAAAGTATTTTTCAACTATTAACTAAGACATGAAAAACTGCAAACGATTAGTAAAGTGAGACACAGAGAGTGATTTGTCCAAGGTTAAGGAAGAAATCTGTGGCACAGTAAGGAAGTCCTATTAGATCTCTTGCCTCTTTGTCTTGTTCCTTAAAACCATTCTTCTAGGAGATTGATGGCAATTAGTCTCCATGGAACCATGACACCATTTAATGAATCATACAACAGGAAAAGCCTATCTCTGAAAAAAATGTCTTTCCTGTTTCAATAGTATATTTGTAATGCACAGTGACAGGAGAAGACCGGAAAAAGGGACATTTCTCCTGAGTGGGTTGATTAATTAACATAGATTGCCTGAATTCAGTCCAAGAAGTCTATGCCAAGGAGGAGTCCTGTACTGCCTTTCCTAACTGAGCTTGGAGCAGTCCCCCAAACACATTATCTCAATAGCACAGAAGGAAATCACAAAGCCAGGTATGAAATTGGCCTTTCTGAGCAATAAAGACATACTTGATGCAGATCATCGGCCGAAGGAGAGAAATAGTGTTTATCAACTTAGGAAATGGGGATGAGGAGAATGTACAATGTAAACATTATCAAAACTAAGGATAGTTGTTTTGTCTGGAAGAGGTGTTTTACATGATTTCCACAGTTACATTGTTTCCTGTTTGATGAGAGATGATTCCAAAGTGTAGGCTTATATCCAAATCCCCAATTCGCTAAGGCTCAGAAGGGGTCAGAAATGAGGTTTATTTCACAGAGGTTCCTGCTAGTTAATAAATTCTACAAAGCTTGGTTTGTTAGGGACAGCTGAATGCATTGTGTTTTTTCCTTTAAAAAAAATCATATTACAAACATTCTTTTGACTATAAAAAACTACTGGCAGCTTTTAAAAGTCAATATTAGACACTAGATAATGCAGAAGTTGGGAATATTATTATCTGAGTTTCCTAAACTATATAAAATAGATGATAATGGAAAAGGTTTGGGCAAGATTGCATTGCATCCATTAGCTTTTTCTACATAATCAGTATGGGTTGGTATCCATTATGCTCCACATTGCAACTCAGAATAAATTACTCAGTGGCTCCCAGAAACCCACTGGCTACCGCTCTTTGGAAAAGTCCATTACTCCTTGGCAAAGCATTTCAAGACTAACCCAGATGCTAAAGCTTCTTGAAATTTTGTCCTTTCACTTAACTGTATTGTCTCTGTGCCATCCAGCATCATCTGCAATCTGGCACTCTATAAAACATCTCTCCCCTATCATTTTTGGCCCTCAAAAGTACTTTCTGTGTTCTACATTTCCCATTTTATTAAACTATATAATTTCTCCTCCAGATCTCTATGGAAAGGGCTAAGCATAACAGAACTGAGTGAGGAGATACTGAGGTTAGTCACAGAATAAGAATATAATCCAAGTTGGAAAGAACTTCAGGAGGTCTCCAGTCCAAGCTCTTGCTCAAATCAAGGTCAGGTCTGAGGTCACACCAGGTTGCTCATGGCTTTATCTAGTTGTTTCTTGAAAACCTCCAAGAACAGAGCCTGCACAACCTCTCTGGTCAACCTGCTCCACTGCCTGGCTGTCGTCATGACAAAAAAGACTTTCCTGATATTGAGTCTGAATCTCTCTTGTCTCTCATCCTCCCACCATGCACTGCTGTGAAGAGCCTGGCTCTTCATGTTGATAACCTCCCTGTAGGTGCTGGGGGGCTGCTGCCAGGCCCCCCTGAGGCTGCCTTTTCCCCAGGCTGTACCAGCCCCTCTTCCTCAGCCTCTCCAGCTGAGATGCTCCAGCTCCTCATCCTCTTTGGAGCCCTGCCCTGAACTAAAGATGATTAAGCTGACTTCAGCTATAAAGCCAGAAGAGATTCATCAGTACAGCCCTGCAATCAGATGAACCAGTCCTGCAAAAAATGAGTGCAGTACAGTGCCAGGCCTTTGGGACTCAAGTGAGGCTCTCTCACAGCTTTGCACCTTCTATATATAATATGTCAAGTATATGTATATGTACACGTACATGTACATGTGTACAATAAGTCAGCTCTAGAATAATTTCACGACATGAATATACTGAATGGCATATGTGAAACATTATCCTTATGAAATCACTCAACTGCCATAGAACCACATTTTTCTTTAAAATGATCTTACAGTCTTTTATACAGTCACTGTTAGTCAGACATGATGAAATCCCTTTTTCACATCCGTTCTTGAATCTAAGCTATCTTGCTTGCTAACAGTAACAGCAGTGTATATGTGCAAGGACATTTTTCAGTGAATACTTGAAGCAGGAGATATCAAAATACAAGGTCTGTATCTCTCCTATCCTCAATACAGATTTTGAAAAGAAAAGTGAATAGAAATATGTTTTTTATAATGCGACTTCTCCCACTCCAGTTTCATCAGTACCTTATGATGTGCTTATCAGCACACAGTATATCTCAGGCTTGGAATTATAAAAAAAGGCAAGGGGGAAAGCATTGACTAGCTGTGGAAAGAACCCAATTCAATAACCATATCAAAAGATAATTAAGTAAAGGAGGAGTATGAATCACCAAGTCCAACGTTAAAAATGTAGCCTACATTAAAGCCAATAGCAAAATCCCTCAGAATTTCAAGATGGAAGATCTACAAGAGAGGATTCATATACAGATTAGAACCCACTCTCATAGTGGGGAGACCCCTGGAGAAGGACTACTCTAAACCAGTATGTTAGACACAGAGGCCAACTGTGATACTCAGAGCTGAAATCTGCCAGCATACTCTCACTGAATAAGTGTATGTCACTGGCCTCACAACTTTACTTGGCAGCACAAGTCTGACCTCTGTCAAGAGCCTCAAGTGTGATGTCCAATTCAGTTACTGAAAGACACATTAAAATCTGGCTTATATGGTTAAGAAATAACAGTCACCCATTTTTATTTTGGGATCAGTCTCCCCAGTGTCTTTAAGGAGAGACATTTTTAGTCTATCCAGTTTCAACATTCACATTAATATCTTAATCTTGCTTAATAAGCAACCCTGAGCCAGAAACTGAGAGCTTAGTACAGTTGTTCTCTACCAAATATAATATATTCAAATATAATCACATTGAAAAAAAAGTTGTTACTATTTAAATAGTCATTGAGAAGCAGTTTATCTACTGGAAGTCTTCTCCGCACACTCTTCCCTGTACTCTTCAGGTATATCATTGACCAGGACAATTCCAGGGTACTTCCATTACCTATCATCAACAGTGGCGAAACTCACTATGCACTTTAATTTTGGGACAAAGTAATGTACACTCTTTCCAGTGATATCAATAGGTCCATTCTACTCACACTGAATGAGTGTCCTTCACACTTCCCTCCCCTGTCTCTCCCCTCCTTATCCTCCCATGCCAGGAAAGGAAGGAATTCTCCTTTTCCTGCTCAAATATCCAATAATCATTTCAGCCATCTGCTTCAATACAAGAAACTCCTCATAGAAGCCCATCTAAATGGCAAACCATTAGAGATTAAGATGATTTATTTTAGTTTAGTGCAGTGTCACTGGTTTAATAAAATAAAAAATAACTAAGGATTTGGGAAGTACTATGGCTTACTACCTATGTAAAAACTCACTCTCTTGCCAATACATTCTATCACTGCTGACAGACATTAGAACATTCCTTTCATCTCCTTCCTCTTCTTGGAGTTTAACCTATCCCCTTAAGGAGTATTTGCTTTCTCTAAGATAGATTATACATTGTATGCAACATGAAAACCTTACGTACTTTCTCTACCATCTGCAAGGCTTTTCTGCCCACTTCTTTAAAAAGAATTAAATCAAAACCCTTATTAGTCTTTTCATTTTGGATAAATAAACCAGGATTACTTTTCTGTTAGAGACTAAAACAAAAGGATTACTATTTCCAGATACGGGCATCTAAATTAGAGAAGCATTTTTGAATACAATCAACCAAACATCCAAGCATAGTGGGACCAAATGTGGAATGCAAACTGTGATAAAGAACAAATATGAAGCATACACATACACACACAAAACACCCCCTCTATTAATGCAGAAAATATGACCTAATACAGGATTGATTTCTTTCAAATAATGCTTTCTGCATCCCAGTGTGATTCCAGGATGTGCAAATTAAGATAAATTTTATGGGTCAAATTCTTCTTACCACTACATGTGCTCAAGTCAACTGAAATTGATGACAACTGGATGCTGTGTCAGAGGGTGGAATTTGGCACAGAAAATCACAATGTAAGGCGAGGATGTTATAAAAATAAAAATTACATGGTGCTTTGAATGAAGGAGGAAACAATTCTCAATGTGGCTTGGGAGAGAAAAAAGCATAGAGAAGCAGAAAAAGATGACCCAATAGCTAGTAGATTATCAGATAAGGCTCAGCTGTCAAAACAGAGCCAACTGAAAGGATGTGAATGAGAATGCTCATAATGGCTCTGGATGAACCTAACCCCATTCCATAACTAACTCCAATGGAAGTAAAGCTACACCAGCTCCATGTCCTGATGCACTTAGAACTTAAAAGAGGAGAGACTAGTTTATTACTTCTATATTCTTTGGAAATCCAAAATAGCTATCTAAGACTTCATTATTGCAGAGCTTCACGTCTAATCTCATTAAAAGAAACGGTGTGATGAAGCCTTCAGTACGAACTTCCCTCCTCTTTCTTTTTTTTTTTTTTTTTTAATAACAGAAATGTCCCTAAAAGAAGCCTGTGTAACTTGCAAAATAGACCTAAATCAAAAACAGATTCACATATTTATGTAGATGATTTAGCAGTAATATTTCTAGCAGTGGGAGTTTGCAAATATTATCAAATCCATGTTCATGCTTTATGACAACTGACCGATGAAAACCAGAAGCTATTCTGACACACATTTTTACCCATTTTTCTGCTACTGGAATGAATATGAGCACAAATGTCTTCCTGGTTAAACTTTTGTTCATTTGAGTGAAATGTGAAGATGTGTCATGTCCTCAGCTCAGTTCCAGAACTACTCAGGATGTCATGTAGCATTTAATTTCAAGCTCCATTTAGAAAAAAGAATTAAACATCTAACCTGGAACAGCTATCTTCCCAGCTGTTGGATGATTCATTTCCATCACAAGTCCATTGTGCAGCACCTAGAAAAAAAAAACAAAACCCAAACCACGTATGTAATAAAAAAATATAATCAGTTCCTAAACTCAAGAGGAAAAAAAGAGATAAATATTATCATGTTCTTTCACAGAAAATCTGAAAATACAGGGAGCTACACTTCAAGTAATTTGCTTAATCTGCAAAATGAAAGACTGATGTTTGACACTACTCTCTATTTATGCATCTAAATAAATGCTTCAGTAAGACTTTACATGTCTAACGTATCTTTAAGCTCCTATATCCAACATCAAACATAAGAAACTGAGCTGGAAGCATGTCATGCTTTCAACCACCAAAAGACAACTGGTAACAACATGGAATGAGAATTAAAACCTTCACCCACTTTCACTTTTAATCTGCAGTATGTATTGAATGCCTATACATAACTTATGCTCTCTAGAGTTTTTTTTTCATTGTTACTTAGTTGTTTTTGAGTTCATGATGGATCACACTACGAAACGCTGTCTTAGTAGCTGCTACTACAGGAGCTCCTACTACATTCAGGAAAGATGACATAATTTTGATGTTATTTCTGTTCTTTCGAGTGGGTATGCCATGCTTCAGCCTTGTGTATATCTGTATGGGATTATATTCATCACAATTTCCAGTTCCTTGTTACTAACATCAAGCAGAAAGCAATGTATGATACCAAAATTCTCAAATAATAGAGAAAAAGAAATTCATAAGAGCAAACTCACTGCTATTGTTAATAGAACTCTGCACCAAAGCCAAGAAGTAATTTTTATCATTTCCTTATCTATTATTCTGCCATCCTTCTAACACTATCTTAATGAAATAATCAGAATTCTTAAAAATTATTTATTTTGTTACTGAAGTATCCTCTACAAATAAAAAGCCTCCCATTAACCAATTATTTTTATTTCCAGTGTAACAAGTCTAGAGTGCCTTGCCAAATGTATCGGCTATAGAAAAGCAAAGATGGGCTAAGACTGTTAAGTGATCATGTAATACATCTACCTATTCACCTTGCACCGTGAACAACACTAACAACCTTGACTATTAATGACAGGTGTAGGTCTAATTATTCTTGAAAATTTCCAGTGAATGAGATGACAATTTTCTTATGCAGTCTGCACCATATTCTCTATTTTTATTATTAGAAATTTTTCTCCTAATACATAATCTAAGTATCTTTCCTTTGTATTATACATCTTTATTCTTGTCTTTTCCCCAACTGGACACAGAAAACCAATCACTAGCATCTTTATAACATTCTTTTACATACTGGAAGATTGTAATCACATCCTCCCTCAGTCTGCTCTTTTCTAGACTAAACAAAACTAATTCCTTTAACCATTTTTTCCAGGTCAAACTTTGTGAACCTTTTATCTGTGTAGAATAGGATGCTTAAGAAATTCCCATTCCTGAACAGGTGGTGTCAAAAGGTCAGGTCAGCTTTCTCTTAGCTTGTGGGGTGAGCCTATTTAGCTGACATTTAGAAATCCAGATATTTCTGATAATAGATGCTGGTGGAAGAATGTCTGTTCACTGGTCTAATTGTTTGGCGCTATACCAAATCATTAGTTCTATTTCTCTTTCAGAAGGTTAACGCCAATTTTGGTAGACGTTCAAGTGAGACATCCAGAATTTTTTTCCAAATGACAGAATTGGAAAATATAATTGCTTGTTTTACTCATTTTTAGAATCTTTCCAGTTATTCCCTTAATCAAACAGTATTGAAAGTTTGGCCTCCTTCCTCTGTAACTTACTTACATGGGCATTCTTTATGCATTTAAATGATTATTTGAGACCTGAACGAAAGAAAACATGCTTATTTGAACTTGAAATCAACAGCACACTCAAGTGCATAAGTAGTTCTTTAGATGGCAAATGAAATGCTGTACCTAAAAGTGGCACCATTTGTTTAAAGAAAAACATACAGATTCTCTAGCAGTTACTCAGGGCTCCACAAAAGTCATGCCTTCCTGTGTTCTGGGTCTCTAAATTCTTATTCTGGGATCTCTAAATTCTTATTCTAATAAGGCAGACTTACATTACTTTCAAAATCTTTCCTTTTGTTAGACTCCAATTCCATCTCCCTTTTCTTTACAGAAAGAGCTAAGAAAAACCTGCAGTATCTTTGAGTATCACCAATCTAACATCTATTCCCTTTTAAAAGAATTGCTTAAGATGCAGTCAAGCTTCCTTTCTGTTTTCATGACAACTACAGTGTAGATTTTCCCTCTCAGATACATTATTTTCTCAAAAACACTGCAATTACCATTACTCTTATTACTCTTATTTTCTACAGTTATTAAGCCTATATTGGTATACTCAGTTCCATCTTTTCTTTTAAAGAAAGCAACCCCCAAGCAATGAATCTGGCCAAAGACTGTTTTTTTTTCCCCACATTAGCAACACTGTTTGAAAGAACTGTGTCATTTCCTGTTCACGTGTTCCATTATTAGGAATCCCAAAAAAGAAATTGAAAAAACAACTTCACTGACTCCTCCTTATGTGCATTCTAAAAACGGTGAAGGAAAAATGTAAGATTACTGCATCCTAGCCTTTGGAAGAATGCAATGTTCAAGTCCATTATCATCAAAGACAAGGAAAGTCTGAGGACAAAGTAAGAGACAAAACTTGAAGGCCTTCTCTTCCATTGTCTTGTACCACTCAAATGGTCATAATCCTTCTGATGTGGTAGAGTCCACTATGCCCTTTGTATTCACCTTAGCTCAGCATAAGGAACTGATGAATCAAGAAAATCATGTACAAGATGACGGCCATCAGTAGATGCATTTTTTAATTCTTTTTTCCACATGGCTTACTTTCCAGGCTAGAAATACTCTATTATTATATTATCTGTTACCATTTGAGATTTTGTGAATCAAATTAATGTTTGGGTGGCATTTTACACCGATTATAATGAGATCATTGTAAGGGAATCAGAAGCAGTCTTCTGTCTTTCAGTAATAACCTTTTAATGACATTTCATTTTATTCCAAATACAGTCATCTTGTTGATTAAAGAAGGAACCTCTCTTGTCTGTCTACTGGTTAATGAAATGAAAACCTGATATCACCAGTTTGTAATCTTATCTCAGTAATAGTACTAGGAGTGTCCTGCTGTTATTTGTGACATGTTCATGTAGGATTTTTTTTGTCCTGTTCATACATGTTTACGTCTTTCCTCCTGACACTTAGAACTATAAAGGAAAAGTCTCTCCTATTTGCAAGAAAGAAGAAATTACACAACATGAAACAGTAAAAAAATCTCTGCATTCTACTGAATTCAATAGAAGACAGGGTTGCTCTGATTTGTGCCATCTGTTATAATGATTCCTGCATCAACTTTTGCTACATAAACTTTTTTAAAAAAATTTTGTGTTTTCTTGCAGACTGGATTTGAAAAACTACATAGATATTATCTATACAATGCAGAATATATGTAATCCTCTATCATTAGTTGCTAATTCTACTCTGGGATTATTTATTTTATATGCAGACAGTATCAGATTTGCCCATGTTACAAAAACAAAATACTGTTTGTTGATGGATAAAAACAACAGAAGTCACTATATTTTACATTTATTTAGCCAGTATAGGTTACTACATGACTTTATTCAAACTACAGCAAATAGAACAATTCATATGATTATGTCTTCTAACCACAGAGAATAAAATAATTTAATTAAAAAATTACTTAATTATTATTTTCCCAATACTATATGCAAGGAAGTCCACCGAGAATCTTTAAAGCAAAGATCTTAATGTTTTACTTGTGTCATGCAAACCAAGGGTAATTTACTATATTTCATCGTATATATTCTCAGTTCTTTCATCATTCCCTCTTAGCTTGTCATGAGAAAAACTATGAAGGATACTTATATCAGCTGCTATGAAACTTACAGAAATTCAGATATAACAACTTCAATGATTAATTTTGCTCTTTTCCCTAACCTTGTTAATAACTGCAAGTTAAAAAGTGGTTAAAATTTTTATAACAGGCAGTGTTAAAATCCCTTAGCCATCTGCTTTCACAAGGAGGATCAAATATTAACTCTAGTTATTTCTTGTATTCTCACCTTGTTCAAAACAATTATTGAACTGACACTACTTTTCTGCGTTAATATTTATATTACCAGTGGGCATGTTCAGTTGAATACTGTAATTTTTCTTTCAGTATTTGAGTCTCTTTTGAGTCTCACTTAAAGCTAAGTGACATATAAAGAAGAAAATGAGAATAAAATTAACTTCAAAAGAAATATAATTATGATATAAAAATACAATATGGCTGCAGAAACAATTTTAAATTTCATCTTCATCTAAAAGACTTGCAAGGCTGAAAATCTAGATACAAACAGGGGTTTTATCTTTGACCGTTTGGGAGTTAAGACTCATTCTTTACAAGATCATATGGTACATGCAGTGGTGCAAGACAATTTTTCAACTTTCACAGATCCTTCAAGGAAAATGGTGAAACTCTCATTTTTCTACAACTGTACTGTTCCTTAAGGCAGTAAGACATACAGACTATTAATGCATATGGTGGCTTTCTTTAGGACTTATGTGTGAGTACCTATTTACCTATCTAAAAAACAGCTAGAAAAACTATCACCATGCAGGATATGGCTTCAGGATGATTTAAAGGAATCTGTTTTTTCTTGGACACTGCATAACTTGTAAGAATATCTGATGTCTGATGATAGGTCCCTTAATTGATAAATACAATAACAATACATACACAAAAGGGTTCTTTTGATAAAAAGATTATATAGCAAAGTAACAAAAGCTGTGAAACAGAAATTAATCATGAATATTATTATTAATAAGCATTAATCTTCCTCACAACCCTTCAAAAATGAATGGCTCTCTTACATGCTAAGGAAGTAAAATACTTTATTGTATTATTGATGCAGCAGCACAAATGGCGGGAAGGAGAATCAGAAACATTGTTTCTGCCTTTTTTCACGTGGATAATGGGGTGTTTGGCCACCTAGTAAACATCTGGCAAATTCTGCAATGACCATAAGGTTCATTTCAACTGTAATGTAACTGATTATGCATGTAACCAATCACCCATGACAATGCAGTTTCTCTTTGAACTGCAATCAAGGTTTCAAATCAGTTCTAGGTCCTACCTAAGATAGAATCAGCTTCCAAAACCTAATCGAAGGAGAAGCTGGAATCAGAATCAGAAACATAACAAACATGCTGTCAGGCCCCTCCTTCTGCCCCCCCAACCCCCCCGCCCCCGCCAGTTTAAAAAGTTCTATTTAATGTAGAGCCATGCATTCAAAATATGCATTTGTACTGACACCACTCTCTCAGTTTCATCTAGAGTTTAGTGAAAAGGATTTTCAGGGCCACAAAGGAAATGATGTAACCATTTTCTCCATATTTTTGTAGCCACAAGATAGCCGGCTGTTGGTAAATATAATTACTACTTGTGCCTCCAAACCACAAGAAAATAATAATACTGTTTTTCCTGTACATGCTGAACATAGAGCTATGGCCATAATCACACAATGCCATATTGGAATTGCATCCCACATCCTAAAAGCACATCTTTCCAGATAAAAAGATAACTCATTTGATATTTGAAAAGGATATTAAATGTATCCCTATCTGATGCCTGGTTCTGCTTGGTCTCGTATTTCTAGAACGATGTTACACAGCAGAATGTTTTGCATATCAGCATGTTCCCCCTCCTTTTTTTCAATGCAGTAGTCCCAGTATTTTCAATTCCTGTTGCTAAAGAAAGTTGTCTTTTATCACTAATAACTTTACTATTATTCTTTCCAAACACAGCTTCTAACATATAGGGCTCACCTGGAGAAGGTAACATCACCTCTCTACCGTATGAGCCATGTAAGTATTGTTTTAGTGAATCACATCTATCTCCACTTTACCTGCACCCACCTCTCATATTTGAAGTATCTCACCATTTCACGCTGGAACAGTACATAATTTGAACAAAAGTAATGTTCTTTACAAATCATTGAATGAGTGAAATCTGGTTTTTTTTGTTTCTGGTTGCTTAATTTACCTCTTTACTCCCAGTCCCTTATTCTGACACACTAAATGCTGTGAGTATGTTAGAGTCCCTTATGTCCTTAGCACTACATCTGTGATACTAAATGAATACAACAAAAGAAAACCACAGTTCACTGGAATGTCCTTATGCTCCATTTCTGCTTTCTGCTAGGCCCGTGTCTTACAGATTGTTTGCTCTGGTGAACTTTTTCTTTTCTTTGTGGGTGTGAGGTGATGGCTTTGACAAAGTCCTTCTTATGCCACAGCTTCACAGCTTTTTACACACATGCTGTAGACAAAATTACTTTTTATTGACATTCCTAGGGATGGGGTTTTGATGTCTGACGCATACATCTTTGGTTCAAAAAAGTCCTGATCCACGTAACCATATTCAAATACTTCTTGCTTTTCTACTTGCCTGCTGTGTCTCTTGTTCTACTACAGAACACCTCAACTGGATTCCCTGTTGATTCTTTGGATTTAATTTCCTTACTTTTTATTTAGTATCTTTTGCCTAAAGAGTTTTTACATTTCTCCAGTCTAATACTGGTTCTATAAACTAGCTATTGGCTCTTCAGTATTGAATTTAAGTTTTACAGTGGCCATGACTTTAAACCCAAAAGGCCTGCTCTGATACAGGACTTCAAAGTTTCTTACCTGCATTCCTGTATGTCACTTAAGTCGAGAATTGCCATTCTGTTTGCGTGCTCTAGAACTAAATGTTTCAAAAAGGCAATCACTCAGAGTGATGAGAAATTGCTTCCCTTATGCTCTATCCCACTGTGACATTTGACCAGCTGAAGGTAGTTGAAGTCACCCATTATTACTACCTCATTAGGCTTCGTTGATTCTTTGATCTCCTTCAACGTTTTGGACTCAATATCCGTTTCCTGATCAGAAGGCTCAACAGTATAGCCCTAATACTGCTCCCCCAGCTCTATGACCTAATCTGTCCTTCCTGTTCAGTTTATAGCCAGGTATTACACTCTCCTATTGATTTTTGTCATTCCAACATTCTTCTGTAATGGTTACTATGTCAAGATCCTCCCTCTTTGCCAAGAATTTCAAGTCACCTATTTTTTCTTTTACACATCTCATGTTGGTATACAGATATGTATAGGTTTTGTACTCATTTGGGGAAGCAGGGAGTTGGCCATGTCATTTTTTATTTAACTCTTAAGTTTGACACTGTATTAGTTTTCCAGAATTTCTCAGTTGTCCCTCCTTCAGTTGTGCTGGACATTTCATTCTTGTCCCTTACACCTTTTGTATGACTGACATCATTAGCAGATGTCTTTAAACAGTGTGAACCCTCATTTGTCAGCTTTTCCTCAACTCCTGTATGAATAACCACACTCATTAATTTCCTACACCAGCAATCTGTTTTTATTACGGTTCTAGACAACCCCTTCCACAGAGGTTCTTCCTCCTCCAAGCTCTGTGTAAGTATCCCAATGGAAATCCTACTTCTTGTCATCCATTAACTGAAACAGCAAAAATCTTAAATTATGAAACCTGCACATTAGACTAAAAGCAGTTCAGCAGTGACCATAAAGATGATGAAACTTCACCAGGTTTCCTGGATGAGTTTCCAGGATTCTTTTAGTCGTTCATAATACTGGCAATGAATATATCCACCACAGTGAGCTCCTCTCAGGCACTCTAGGAATGTCTGTTCTTCAAGTTCTGGCCTCACCCTCTTCCGCTCTGAGAATCTACTCAGCAAATTGTTTCTGTGGCCAACATGAACCAGGCAATTAATGTTTTTAGTAATTCAATTTCCTAAATAATCTTTCAAATTCAATAATGGAAGTAAGATATGACCCTGATACTCAGAGTAGTTCTCATATTAATGTTTTTCTTCCCTTAGCACCTACTGCTACAAAATAAAAAAGTCCTTACTGCTAAATCAGCCACAGTATAATGCACAAAAGAAAGAGACATTAAATAATCAAAAAAATATTAAACAATGGAAACCATTTGTGACAGAGCAGAAACACCTTTGCCATTGTCTAATCATCAAACACATACTTATTCTTGAGGAAAAGTACTAAATTCAATTTATACCTCACAGTCTAGGTAAATATGAGACAGCTGCTAAATACGTCTATATAAATCTCAAATGTTTTCATCAGATGTATTGGAAAGTAATGAGAGTAAAAGAAGGTCCTTTTATTCTAATAGCAGACCATATTCCAGTAAAGAATCAGTTTTTTAACTCTTGTGGAGAAGCAAGTATTTCAGAAGGGTTTATTAGCATAATTAATATTTATAACGAATAGCAAGGAGATTAAGAGAACAAAGATTTATAACTCAGGCCAAAATATAAAAAAGTGCAAGGACAGAAGTCTGTAATTAACTGCATAAGTTCTCTGATTTTCAAGGTTCCAGACCTGACCCTGACTTCAGGGGGCTTTCTGGGTGCTCAAAAATCAGGCCCCTTCCCTCAGGTGCCCAAGCATAGCTCCCTGATGACCTCCTGCACCATCAGTCTGGAAACGTGGCAGAGGAGAGAATCTGTCCATATTGGTTAAAAAAAATACATATACTTTTCAGACGTGGATTTTTTCCCGAGAACTGAAATGTTGATTGTAAAACCACATTTTTGGTGGGTTTGAATGTGTAAATCCTAAATTCACAGAAATATTTAAGCAAAGATGGTTGGCTGTACAGCTATTTGGATGAGACCTGGCTCATCGTGATAGCAAGACAGGGTGTGGCTGTGTTCAAAGCACTGGCTCTGGGATCAAAGAGCCTGCCTCCAGCTGCAGCATACCTTTCAGGTATAATACTGGTAACTCCACGCTGATCACCTGGAAGGTGCTATAGAAACATTGATTTTATTACTGCAACAGGCTGAAATAGAAAGCTGGTTTTGCTTCTTTCAGTCAGAATTTCAGTCAGTTTTGCTTCTTTCAGTCAGAATTGCCAGTAATGTACTGCTAGCAATGGTGTTGCAAACCACTGGTTTTTGATAATATTTTTCCTACTTTTGATTATTACGAATACTACATTCAGCATTTAAATATTATGTTTGCAGTTTCTCTGATCAAAAAGCATGGACAAACCTAACTACAAATAATTTTAAAATATGCAACTGAATGTAAAAATGAAGATAAGTGCCCTGGATTGTACAAGGGTTATATTATTTTGGTGTCAAGAATGTCATGTGAAAGGCTTTCATTTTATTTTATTTCATTGCAACTTATCTCTCATGTTAAACAACAACAAAATAAGTTTCCAGATGTTTTCCTTTGTGGAAACTGACTTGTAAATGCAGATGAATGTAACTATTCCTACAGTGGTACTAACCTAGGACCACCCCGCCTTCAAGCACCGTGTACCATAAGTGGGAGACTGGTAGCAAGAAAATACTGACCACCTTTACACTGCCATTGTTTTCACATCAGTTCTGTAGATATTTCATATGTTCATTATATTCAGGGATCATATCCAGACTCGCCTACGGAGCTGGCGATGATGAAGAGAAAATTCTGATGGTTTCTGTGGGCCTTTGTACAACTGAGATTTTTCAGAACTACCTTTTTGCCACGTGGTATAGGAATAAGTCACACAGTCACAACTAGCAATCAAAATGTCCAATCTTTGACAATATTGGATATTAAGAACACTTCTAATAGTTCTGTTATAGAAATCATGTGTTTTCTCAGATAGGCATGCATGTTATGGCAAGAATACATTTATAGAAGGAAAAGAAATCTCAATAGTTAGGAAGCCTCAAATATTCACAGACTTACTGCTGAGCTAATAGTAAGCAAAGGAACCATTAACAACAGCATTGTACCATCATGCTAATATATCACTTAGTTTCTGACGGTCCTTGGGGACCTCACTTGTTTCTCCCAGTACAAAGTACATAATCAGTATAGGTTTTCCAATCTTGCATGCCACACTGAGTTCCCAAGAGCCTTCTTTTAAGTACTCCATCCATCTTTCACCTGCCATGTAAGTGTTGCGGTTTATTTATACAGCATTCATTGCTTTGTTAGAGCTAGTCTGTCAGCTCAGAGTACTCACCCCTTCCCAGGACTGCAAAACTTGCTCATCCACAGAGGAATGCCACTTAACACTGGCACCTGCTTAGTATTGTAAAGTACATGTAGATGGGAGCATCTCCCTGCAGACCCTCAGCCTGCTGCAGGCAGAGTTTCACTGCATCTCTCCTCATAAGCAGTTTATTCCTGCATACTCTTGCACTGAGATTTGTAGCCCTTTAGAAAAGGAACTGTGACTGTGGTTTGAACTACAGCATTTTCACTTAAGTCAAAGGAGCGTTGTGGAGAAACACAGGCAGACTACCCTGGTAAACAGTAGAGAAGCTGTTCAGTTTGAGTGTTGGGTTCTCCTTCCTCAGTGCTTTATGTCCTGGGCAGTCAAAGGAACTTTCATCAACAGAAACTCCAGCACACGGAGATCTTTCCTGATTTATACTCTACCCCATTAAGACTGGCCTTTGTAACAAAAGAATTTAGGATCGAGAACTCCTAACCGTGTGTACACCAAGGAACTGGGATTCAAGAGTGCTACTTGCAAGACGTGGAGAAGCGTATTGAGGTGGAAAATAATTTCCCACTTTGTATCAGTAGCTTCCACTACTTTCTAGCAGTTCAGTACTTAACAATTTTTATCCACTTGTCCATTATTAACATTTAATTTCATGAGTTTTATTACCCAACCATAAGATTTCTTTCAAGTTGCAGTAAAGCAAAAAGAAACTAAAGCCAGGCAGGTATTTCAGAGCTATCAGTGTACACATGAAAGACCTGATTTCTTTCAAAAACTATCCTTGTTAAAAAAAAAACAAACCATAGTTTTGAAAATACTACATTTCACAGTTACCTAGTCAATAATGTGCCTTAGTTGCTCTGTGAGAATTTAATGTAAAAAGCAATTAGTATTTCCTACTATACATAACTGTGAGCAAAACCAGTACAGGTTTTTAAACACAATGCTTCCTATGAACTTTGCAGTGCTTCCAGACTTTCTTGCTTTGAAGTTAATAATCTCAAGCCATTAACCTTAACAATGAAAATACAGGACTTAAATTTATAAAACACCACAGAAATATCACAGTTTTGAGTGCTAATGTACAGAGTTAACAATAGCCTGCAATAATGCCACTGGCTATTATACTACAGATTTTACTGATGTTCCCATAACGAAATCTCATTCGGCTGGAAAATATACATCAACTACTTAATGGAAACGAATCTTAGGAAAGCACTGTTCATTTCCTTAAGCCACAGGAATGTTAGAAAATTAGAAAGTTCTAGATATACTGCTAAAAACACAGAGAACCCGATAAAGCATTGAATTTGCATTTCTACGCTGATCTTCCACATTATGTTCACATTTGTGGTCAGACCTGGCTTATAAGAAGCCTGAACTTTGTTTTGCTCTGTCAGCTTCCGAGTGAGGACAGACACCTCAGAAAGCAGGCACCAGGGCTAAGTCTCAACAAACTCAAAGATCAGCAATTCCATGTGGAATTACCAAGAACATTATCCCTGAAAACTCATATTCAGGCAACTACATGCTGAATATAAGCCCTATCAGTCCGTTGTGACAGGCTTTCTTCATCTCTGTTCCCAGCACAATCGTTATCAGAAATCTGTAGAGTTCACAGTGTCTCTATAGAGACAGAAATTCTCACATGCTTTCCAGAAAAACAGCTTCATACCTTTTACAGATCAGTTGTTTAGAGCACATAGTTGCTGAAACAAGTTGTTATAGAAGCTATGAGGGACCAAAGAAGGTAAAAAAAAGGGAAATACTAAGGACAAATTTTTCCACTTAAAATCTTACACCAGTTTGCATGAACAAAGGCATTAGATAGTTCACCTGCATAAATTGGTATCTTCAAATGTTCTGACCTATTTTGGAAGTTATACCTCAACAGCGGTACCTGTTATGTAATATTACATAAGTTAATACAAGGATCTGATAGCATTAAAAGCAGAATTGACAGTAATCTCTTATGACAGAAGAGTATTTTTTCCAAATATTTAAATCTAAGCAGATGTTCAATGTAACTGGAGACACAATTTGTACATGTCTACATACTGAACCATTTCAGGGCCTTCATAACACCATCAGTTTGCAACACTTCACTGTATCCGAGTTTATTTGAAGCAGGTTGCACAGCGATTAACATTTGCCAGAAGAAATCTCTCATGTCAAGCCATAAGCACTACTCTGAATATTCACTTTCTATACAACATTTCATCCTAACTAGTGCTATTTAAGCAGACAATTAGAATGAAGGGGAATCAAACTATACAAAATGTACAGAGGTGACATCTAATAAAATTTTAAAAAATATTTTAAAAAAGGAAACGTCTTAGGTTTACAGCTGTTTCGTGAGACTAGATCCAATCTGGGTTAAATTTAAGTATAACACAAATGCATCAAAATTTCATGTTTTGAGCCTTCTAATTAAAATGTTACTTTTCAGGAGGCAGAAAGATTTTTCAGTGATGAGATCCACCTCCAGTATCTAGTTTCTGTGATTATGTAAAAGCCCAATATCATAGTATTTCCTGTGAGGATCAGGTCATGTCAGAGACCTACTAGAAATCCATTCCCATAAAACCTCTAGCTTAATTTCCACATAAATAGATATAAATCGGCTTCAGTTAGACAGGCTTTTCTTTTTTCTTCAAAACTGAATCTGTGTACACGCAAATGTTTTCTCACTCATCCAATACCACTATTTAGTTAAGATAAATAGAGAAAGAAAAAAATTATTCCAACATTTCCCCAACCTTTACTTCAATCTTGTATCAGAAGAAATATTATTTTGGAAGAGCTAAAAAGTTCTGTCTTTGTGTTCATGTATTCCTTAGTCTCCTCAAGATAACTACAGCTGACAGTATTCGACTGAAAGCTGCTTTTTGAAAGATGACTACTGTTCACTGCACTCAGCCCATCCTCCAATTACAGGAAACCAGGAATGATCCACACATAGTTGCCACATAACATTAATCTACAGTTACTACTGATACAGGCTGCAATGGAATATGTGATCTGGTGAGTTAGTAAAGACAGTCAAAGAAAGGATTTCTCATTGAAAAATGAGCTCACATTGTGGGACTTCTTGCTCTGCCATGCATGTGTGGGATGATTTTGGAAATTAACCTTACAACCCAGATTCGCCTCAACTACCATTAGATCCTTGACTGAGGATTGCAAGATGGTAACCAAAGTGCCCTCATTATAGTCAGCAGAGATAAAGACACTTCCAGAGGGTGATTATGACTCTGATATTTGACTATGATTATCATTACTATGATTATGATTCTACTCTATTAACCATGGAGTAGTCTTACAATAAGAATGCAGCTACCTCTAAAATCTGACTTAAATGCTTATTTTTAACTGAGATGTATTCAGGACTCTGTACATCAGTTCCTTATCTGTAAAATGTGGGAAATAATATTTCCACAATTTTTCAGAAGAATAAAAGGTACATGGGACACTGAAAGATACAGAAGGGACGTGGTGTTGGGCTAATTTCAGAGCAGTGTACATAAGTCATTTGCCTTCTGATTTACAGCAGCAGAGGTGAGACAGGCTGCCAAAATGAATTTGCACTATATAATAAAATCCTCAGCACTGCTGAAATTCACTGTCACTGCTTCCATGTATCCATTGACACAGATGTTCCTTATCAGTTCTTTACCAATAACAAAATATTAAAAGGCTTAGAGTCAATACTCTTTGGGTTGAAGGAAAAAGTAGTGATGCATGCAGAAAATGTGACCTGAATAAGTGATAAGTGTATAAGGTATAAAAGGACAGTTCAGATCTGTGTATAATCTAGTTTTCCCTTCCAGCACTGACAAGTGCTCCATCTTTAGTCAAGCCTCTTTGCTTACAGGCAGTTGACAGTTAGGGCCTGCCTGCATTCTCCCTTAATCCATCAACACATACATGAAAAGATACTCCATCTCCAGAACTAATCTGGAGTTTTTTCAAGTAGGGTTCATGGAGACAGTTTACTTATTTATCTTGCATAAACACATCACTCAAGAAGACAACATCAAAGACAGCAGAGCTGTCATAACTCTGACGCTTGCTTTTTTGTTATTATAATTGCTCATAAGGCAATGAAGTCTTTGCTGAACTTCATGAAGGTAAACCATGCTAAGCTGGGACAATTTTCCAATTTAAGGAACATGGTAACCCGCCCCCCCCCCAAAAAATTTTAAAAGTTTCACATATGTAACTGATACCCAAACATAGCTACAAGATACTTAGCTTATATTTATTTTGTGTTTGATTACTAAATTGTAGGTGCCTAGTTTTGATTGCAGTTTATTATGGGAGAAAAGCAAATGAGGTAGAAATCCAATCTGCTCTCTCTGAGGTAGCTCCACAATGTGGACCAAAGCATGGTAAATGGAGACTTGCTTCAAAAGCTCTAAAATGCTAAAGTAAGTGCACCTGTGGTTGCCTAAAGGTTCACTGTAATTAAGTAGGAATAATTTTACAAAGAGAAGTATGTGACTGGGGACCTGGACAAGGAGCTGTGTAACCTGGGGTTGTATGTTGATTAGCTCGAAAGACAACAGATCCTGCTTCCACTGACACAAACAGGAGTCAGAGCAAAACCCAAAACATGCTGGGCTACTGCTGTTCAGTCAGTTTTGTGTTTTAGCCTGTTAATGATGAATCCCAGATGGACATTCATAGTTGTCTCTTGGAAAACTGGAGTAGTAACATTTTGAACTTTTTGTTCATTATCATTCATCTATTTAGGTATAAGTTCTAAGCGACAGGCTAAAGACATCCTTCAGGCATTTAGAATGTTTTTCTTTCTACTGCTAGGCTAGTGATGTTAGACTAATGTGATTCTGTCATTGAAGTTAGATGCCTGAATCTTTCTCCTGAAGTACTCATACTTTTCTGTTTGTAAAAGCTGTCAGAGTTTGAAACTAGTATTAAGTTCAGAAACAATTGATCTTTCACATTCCAATTAAAATAACATGCTTGAAAACACTTTAGTGCTTTAAAATCAGCTATTTCATCCTAGAAAATACGTGTAATCACACAATTATTTGAGACTGCAAATAGAGAACACAGAAAACCCTCAAGAACCTCATCTTAGTCCAGTTCTTGTTCTCATAGCACATTTCTAAGAGGAACCAATCCAAAGGCAAAAAAAGCTTTCTTCTTTTCATACCAGCAGAAATGGTACAGTTTTATTTTTCAGATTTACAAAACAGTATTGGTTTTGGTGGATTATGATCCAGAAAAATGTTATTGCTTTATTTTGAAATTAGATGTTTATATAGTAAAACAGACAACACACAATAGTTTATCAACCTCATATTACTGTGCAGTAGCCAGAGGTCTTTAGAAGTGTATTTTTCTTCTTTTGCTAATTAATGCCAAGATTTTTAAATTAATTTGAGAACAACAGGAAAACCATATGTTAAAATTTGATGGCTGTGATCAAATAACAATAGAGATCTGTTAGTTCTCCCTTTAACTTTGTAAATATGTGTTAAAAATGCTTCTCAAAATCGTCACGAGGATTAACAAAATGCTCTAACACATGCAAAGACAGAATTCTAGAAATCAGCAATTAAAATTACTATTAATAGTGTTATCAAGGAAGAAAAGGAATACAAAGGACTTCAGCTATATCTCAAAAATTCAATAGCATAATTCACATTTATTAATTAAAAAAGAGTTCGAATCAAAAATTTAAACCAAATTCTCTACCCCTATTATCTTTAACTTCCATTTATTGTGACACCAAATGGAAGCTTCAGAATTTGATCTTCTATGTTTAACGTTTCTCTTAATCTTTGAGTATCACTGAAAAAACTCTAAATGCTTCACAATCCTATCTTCTGCTTCTTTGCACTGACATCTCAGAGTAAGAATTTTTTTTAGTTTTACTTGATGATGATGGAAGAATCTTCCTTGTAACTTTCACTATAGATCTGACAGCAGCTATAGCATTAGGGGCCTGGTCCTCATGGCATGAAGGCCACAGCTAAACTTTTTAGTAGAGCCACAGCTTCATTTTAAACTCTGGTCATAATGAAAGACAAACATGAGTGTTGTTTTCTCATCAAGATGTGTTGGCAATCTGAGTGGAAGAGTTCAACTCCATCAAGTTTAAATATATTTGTTGATTAATGGGTTCTAGCAGACACAAAATTGTTTCTGGAATGCTCTTAAAAATTTCTTGAGACTTTTATACACTTAATTGTGACTTCTATGCAGAGTTTCAGATATGTAGTTTTATGTACAATGTATTTTAAAGTTGCACTTAAGCCTTGAAAAGGGATTAGTAGAGCCATCATTCTGAGAAAAACAGTAGCTGTTCTCTCAACAACCTGAGGAGTCAAAAAAATGTCTGTGTCATTCTGCAGTACTGAAATTATGAGGTTGAGTGCCAGTGGTGGCACTCTCTGAGGGACAGAATGAGGATCTAGAGGAAGGGCAGACGTCTCCATGGCTCCTGCTTGCTAATGCCTGCTGGTAGTTAGTTTTATGCACTGGCATGGTAAGGTCATGAAGAAAGTCTGTGGTTGAAGAAAGTCTGTGGTTGTTCCAGAAATGTTTTCATCTTAGAGAAGTCTTCAATGACATAAAACAGGAAAAAAAAAATCTGAAATAACTTGGACAATATGCAATGAATACATTATTTCTAAAAATGGTGGCATATAAATACTCTATAAGAAAAAGCCCAAAATCAAGACTTCTTTTCTTGCCCTAGATCAATTTAACTAAAATGAGTGCTTATCAAATCACACTGCTGTGCCTATTTGCTTCTCTACTTAAGCTATTTCACTATGGAGAAAGAAAATCCTAATGTAATTTTTGAAGCTCCATGAGTAGAGAATGTACATACATGCTTTTTAACACTTTCCATTGCCATACACACATGTATGGTGCACACAAACAATTTGCCTGTAATTCAGCTTGTTTAGGAAGGACAGTACTTGTGCTAATGTGGCCTAATTAGTAACAGCCAGAGTTAACTCTGCTATCGTAATTCTATGAATTTTTGCAAGGTTCTTTAAAGCACTGAGGAGAGGTTTGAATGGGGGGACTAGGAAAGGAGTAAAAAATGAAGCAGGCACATGGTTTTCATTTGGGGGAGGGAGTCTGTTATGAAATTTACTTGACTGCTGCAGGCAATATTGGAGGATTAAATGGAAACTGGCTGAACCTTAGCTTCCAGTTTATAAAGAGCATTCACTCTATAAAGTTTCCTTATAGCACCTTTTTACATAATGAGCTTTAACTAAATTCTGTCAGCACGGAAAGTGGTTCATATGGTTTAAGATGTGTCTTACTTCAGGAATTCAGAAGCTTTTCCTTTCAAAGGCAGAGAAGCAGATTTAAAGGAGGGCTTGAGTCTTGGAAGCGGTGGAAGATGTTGTACCTTTCCCATGTCTCATGCTTTCAACTACAGACTTGAAAAATTCTATGCCAGGATGTTGATCTTGTCAGCTGCAATTGTCTTTCACCTGATTATTCATATGCTATTGTACATAACCCTCAGCCCCTTCAGAAAGTGCGAATTTTTCCAGTAGTATGATAACCGATAAGAAAAGTAGGAGGGACAGATATATAACCTGATGTCATTTATATTTAAGTTTCTTAATTTTCAATTTGTTTTCTTTATTTCTGTTCTGGGCTCAGAATAATTTTACCTATAATGGTCTTTTCTGAAATCTACTTGACTCATCAAGTTGCCTGCCTCTCCTTTTCCTTCCTCTTTTTCAACCGTCAAGAATTTCCAGCAGGCTCAATCTTGCATAAGTACCACTGGATGTTATGAAGAAAAGAACACAAGAACATCCAGCATCAAGATTTATAGTGTCAACCCCCCGCCCTCTTGTTGTTGTTGTTGTTTTGAGCTAAATTCAACTCCTAATTATTATAGACAACAATGATAAATGATATTTTGTACAGTTGTGCATAGAGAAATACTGGAGTATGTTGTTTCAGGCATTGTGCAGCTGCAAAACCTCTGTTGCCATTCTAAGTAGACACAAAAGCTTAAGAGACTTAATCATTCAAACACTTCTAAGAACGTAAGTAGCTTTATCAGTGCACAATGTTCCTGGGAACTCGAAGTAGTTATGCTATTCACATGTGCAACTGGAACTGAGCTTGTATTTCCAGAACACAATTTTTAAAATCAGCAGAATTAAATTCTATCTTTTTCTAACCAGGAATCGTGGAGATTTTGAGGTCTTCTAGACGTAAAGGGGTGTTTTTAACAATGTTATCCTATCCTTTTTCAAACCATATTTCAAGCCACAAGGACAAAAAGAATGAATTCTGGGGTCAAATAAAGTGTTTGTTTCAATTGGAAACTAAGAACTGATATTCATGTTCTGATAAAGTATAAATGAACTTACTCTGAAAATGTTACTTGGAGATGAAACATCAAAAATGTTCTACACTGTCCCATTCGAAATGGCTGCAAAGAAATACTGTGCTTAATTTTTCTTTTTCAGATGAATCTATTTAAAGATTTACCAAACAGTTCAGGTTGAAAAATACCATCATCTGGCAAATCAGCTATTCATTTGAACTCTTCAAAGGACTCTCCTTGTAAGTACTATTCAAATGAAAAAACACTGAAATACTTTGTAAAGATTAGGTACTTAATGTCATTTGATTAACAAAACTATGAATGTCTTTACAAAAGTAAGGAAAAGCTATAATAAGGTAAAATACAGACAAATGTGTAATGCTAAATTTGATTCATATTTAATCAATACAGAAGACAGAATGCAGCAGAAATTAAAACTATTTGGACAAAGGGGTTGCAACAATGCAAACAGGTGATAGTGAAAATGGAATCAGCCAAAGAACGTTATGATGTATTCTTCTTTTGTTTGTTTGTAATTCTGCAGCCAGAATTATCTCCTTGAACTCCATCACAATTAACAAAGTTTCTGGCATACTAACTCAGCAAAGGGGGAAAGAATCAATTTTACAAGTGTAATATAAAATGTGATATTTATATTGTTTTCCGGTAGTAATCAACACTGTCTGATGTGCAAGTAATTTGTTGAATGCCAAAGACACTCATGTCTGGCTAACAGTTGTTGGCTGATTTTGCTGAAAGCTGTGTGTCAGAACAGGAATCTGTTTGCGGTAAAATTGTTCGTGCAGGAAGGTAGGCAGCCTGCTTCCACGTACTGCACTAATGATGCCTCTTCACAGCAACCACATTTTCCATTTTGGACCCCTGCTCTAAGAAGTCCTAACATCTCCACTGAGGGAACATAGGGGGAAGAGGGTATACCCCCTCCTCAAAGTCTCAGTTCCCAAATTCATGAATTAACCAAGATGAAAACGAGATGAAAATCACTCCGCTAAACTAGTAATTGTTTATTTTACGCAAACTAATAACTGTACTTTGTCTATCTTGCCCGAAGTTCTCCATATTCTTTGCATTAGATAAACAAGCCTCAGATAATATAAGTATTACCTTTTCCAAATATTTCTAATGGGTTATGAAAGAGAAGAATGAGCTGCCATGTGTGCTGCTTTACAGAAACCTTGGGAAAGAGCTATGGCACTAGCTGAATCACAGCTGCCACCCGGCAGCCCTTTAACTGGGGTGGTAGGTCAGCATGCAGGATGGAAAAACATGGCAAAGATGAGCCTGACCTCTTCCCAGCTCAACTCCACCTACCAAACTTGAAAGAGGAGAAGTACCAGTCACAAACCCACTAATCCTCTTCTCTTCTCCTTTCCTCTGATGCCCAACCTGGAACAGTCATGAAGGGAACACTAATACAATCATCCTGGTAGGGGACCTGCTTCATACCCTGCAAGAATGCCCCTGGAGTGTACTGCAATCCAGCCCTCACCTCCATGCCAGAGGCCACACAGGAACTGTGTAGCACAAGCTGGGAACAACCCCAGGCTTCCCAGTACAGAGACCTAACTCTTGATCATAAGACTATCCTTTCTTCTTCCTTAATCCTTTATTTTATTTTCAGTAACGTGATAGAGTCTAATCTACCTCATAACCCCATTAGAGCTGCATGCCAGTCCTTTGCCCATCTGCAGCAGACTGCCCAGCAGTCCTGAAACCACTTCAGATGGCACTTTTTCAAGCCACGCTAATCAAAATGAAATATCTCTCAATTAATTATCTCTCTACAACCTGCATTCCAATCCCACTCCATAATTGACAATTACTTGCCCATTCTTCCTCACAAAGCCTGGAGTAAATTGGATAATTTTAGCATTTGTTTTATTTTGACTGTTCCTAAATTTAACGTGGGAAACTCTTTGCACCCACCCCCCCCTTCCTGTTTTGGTAAAACAAGTTAGTTAGAACCCATGTCTTACAATTAAATTTTCAACAACACGTTGGGAAGGTCATTGCCTCAGCTGTTTATTAATCTCATTATTACAAAAAGCATGCGGTTATGGCTATGTCTGCCCCTTCATCATACTTCTTCTCATGATTTTAAAATGTACTAAACAATGTATTCAAAATATCATATTTAATGTAAAAACTATATATTAAGGCCTCCCCTCCAATTTCTTCCAGACCAACGTGTTGCAAAGTATTTCCCAGTTCATATTAAACACACATGAGAACATTTGCACTTATGATTAGGAATCAGCTCTTGACCTTCTAAACTTGTATTGTTCCCCGATGAATGCTCTGGTTCTAATTCCCCAGAAGGCCATGACCTGCTGTGTATCCAAGGTCAATTAAAATGAAGTCCTTAAAGCTTTTTCATATGAATTCTAACATGTTTTCTAAGAATTATAGGCTCAGATTTAACCCTCTGCTGTATAAGATTTTTCCAATATGAGTTTCTGGTTATTCTGAGCAGCTGAGTGTGCTGCATTTTCTATCATTCATTCCCTGCACAAAACAGCCCTTCTGGCTTATCACCTTCCCCTTCATCACTCTCTCTTGGAATCACAAGAATGAGAAGCGTTAGAAATCTGGTCAGCCATCAAGGCCATTCACTTACTTAGGCCCGCCTGTTTCTTACAGCGCTGTTCATGCTAACGTTTTCAAGTCTCATTTCAATCTCCTATGGTTTCGTTCACAGGGTAATGGGTAATATTCAACAGCTCTTCTCTTGGTATTCAATCTACATTTTCCCTTTCAAAACCTACTGTCATCACCTACAACTTGACCGTCTCCCATCTCACTTAACACTGCTTCTGCCCAATGAGTTTTGCTTCTACTGTGTAATGTTCATATTCACACAACCCAAGATGACAAATAATGCAGGAGAAAGTAAGACAAAGAAAAAAAAAATACGGCAAATTATGAAAAAAAAAAAAAGACAAATAAGGCAAGGCACTAGAGAGCCTCTAGCTGGGTGACTTCAGATGATATCAAGGGAGGGGAGAAAACCCCCACAACCAGAATTCAGACCAGAATCAGCAAACACGGCCAAGAGTTGACTGCCAGAACTGACATAAATGACCCAGCTGGGAAATGCACAGGTGATTAGAAAGGAAAATAGTCAGAGGACTGTGGGAATAGGCTGTGAGTCTTGAAGAGAGGCAGCTGGAGCTGAGCGCTGCAGAAAGAGGGTATGTAAGGTAGAGCTAGCAGAGAGCAGTGAAGAGGCGATAGCTTGGACGATTCCTGTCAAATAGCAGGACTGTGGCATGACAAAAAATCTCCACTGAGCACACACGTGGAACAGTCAGCCAGGTGAAGCTCAACTGGAAATGCTATCAATCTCATTTGACAAACTACGGGACTCAAACAAAAGAGATTTCTGTTATCCTAGTGAGATTCAAAGGCAGAAACACTGCCTTAGATTATAACACCCTCTTAGAATAACAACGAAGAACATGGAACAGTAATTATTACATGCAGCAGGATTTGGAAAGAGAGGCAGTATCTTTTATTAGCTCAACTGATATAGCTAGAAAAAACAGACAAGTTCACAAGCATGCAAGGCCTTTTTTCAGATTTTATTTTAATTATTAAATCTTTTAATTGGTTTATAAATATGTTAGTACAACATTCTTTCCAGTGTTACATCTATTAGTTAAAAGAAGGCTCCTAGCTTGATAAAAGTGTTATTTGACTCATCCTCTTTGTAGATTTTGGTTCACATTGTGGTATCACAGAAGGTGACCAGAAAGTGCCAAATATTTCAATGCGGTTAAAACTTAACCCACTGGCCTGACATATTTTTAAACTAAGTTTTCTATTTGTATATGGATTTTTCAGCTCACCTGGAGATTTTCAAAAAACATCTTTTGAGGGGCTAACTAATCATCCAGAAAAGCAGCCAGAATAGCTTTTCACAAAGTAAAATCAAGAGAATAAAGAAGATGACCAGGAACACTATATATTTATCAGTGTACTGTGTTTTACTTGTAGTGCACTTAAGTACCAGGGATTTAATAAGCTAGTACTTTTAAAAGGTAGTACATTAAGTACTAGGATTTATGAGCTTTTTTAATCTGTAAATTAATAACACGGGAGTAAGGAGAATCTTACTGTGCTATCACACTGCAAGTTTGTTACAAGTCAGGCTGGCAATAACACTCCTGATATTCAGGAATGTCTGTACATACTCAGCTGGCATGCAGGTGGCTAATAAAACAGAAATAGAAATTTGACAGTTAGACAGAAAGTTACCAGATGTTTCTAGGGAATAATTAGAGAAGAAAGGAGAGAGATGCACTGATATACGTAAAAAGAAACACCTATCATCTTTGCTTCCCTGGTATTTTGAAAGTTTACATGGTAAGAAGAATTCCTCTTTACATTTAAAAAACAAGCAGGACACTAATTGCAGCATATTGTATACAATTTTAGGGAAAAGAACATAGGAGACCCTAATAAAACATATAAAAAAACAACTGTAGAACTGCAGCACTATAAGGCAAGTAATTGTAAAGATGGGCAGTTGAGACGGAGGGAAGTTAATGGTTTGGTTTGAAATGTACTGAGTAATGAAGACTTCAGTTGCTTTAGATATTCAGCCATGGTAAGCACAAGACCAGTAGTGATTAATTCAAGTTTTCTTGGTAAATTGGAAATAAAGTTTAATAAAACCCAGGGTTGAAATCTGATCTCATTTATACTCACACAGCACTAGAATAACCCACCTGACATTATCTCAGAACTTACCCTAGACTAGCAAAAATCTACAGCTCCACGTTCCCAAGTCCCAAAAATCTGCCCCAAGTACAATTTGCAAGAGCACAAAGTTTTTGTGCAGTAGCTTCACCAAGATCTTTATAGTTAATAACTACGGTCCCCCAAGCACTTCTGTTGTTTCAATAATCCTGCCTTTATCAGTCTCATCAAAGCTGCTGTCCAGCATGAGGTTGCTAGCAACTGTAATGAAGTGATGGTGCTGTAGATTTCCTTATAGCTAAAGAATTTCCACTGCTAGGCAGGTGACTGCAATTTCCATCACATCAGGACAATTACTTTTAAGAACGGAAGGAACCTTCACCCTCCCTCCTTTTCCTCTACCCCTCCCAGCTTAGGTTGCACATCACGATCCACAAACTTTCAGAGAATACTTTGCTTGTGATTCTCAACATAACCAGTACTACAGGAAATTGAACTGCAAGACAGAAGAGTATTTTTTTAAAGAAACTCTCTTTGAAAACCTAAGCCTGGGAAACAGATCATGGAAAATACTGTGAATAAGCTCTTGATTTTACCTTTTGAACAGGGAGATGATACTGTAGGTCCCTGTAAAATAGGTTTTCAGAAATAATCCTTAAAGCATGTAAAAACTTAGAGTTGAGAAACGGATTTTAATTTGTGCACACTGCAAATCTCCAGGATACCACAATGTTTTCATTCTTATGGCAAACTGAAAACATACGGAAAAATTCTCTCTTATATTGTGAAGTCCCTAAGCAAAAACTTGAAAGACCAAATCCATAACTGAAATCATTTGCCTCCCAAAGAAGAATATGCAGTCGAACTGTGAAGGCATGGGAATCCAAACTCGTGCCAGGCACGGGAATCCAAACTCGTGCCAGGCACACAAGTGTTCAGACTATCAGCTATAACTATTGTCATAATTCCTTCTTTTTTAGTTGACTTACGGAACCACATCAAGACTTCAAGAACTATAATGCTGGCTATCCAAGAATGGTTAGAACAAATATGGTGTCATTCATCTGTTCTGTTTTCATATCATGTTCTAAAGAAAAGGAATTACAACAGTTTACATTAGTGCATGGGATATGTAAAGGGCAATGCAGCATTGCAAAATATGAACATTACTGCATTGTAATACTGCAAAAGCATTTACAGCTTCAATTAACTGTCATCATTGCCTGACTCTATATCATTTATTTATACTATATTTTCTTTATGGCCTAAATGTAACACCTAAATTGCAGAGCACAGTAACCTCACAAAAGAATGTAATAATATCTTCAGAATCACTCTAGACCAATGATTTTTTCTGCAAGTCAACCTATAGCACAGTTAACTGACATTAGGTTATCACTGAGGTAGTGATACAATTGCTCCTACCTCAGCTGATGCGAGCACATATCTCCACACATCCTGTTGAGTAAGTTGCAGAATAATTCACTCTTACGCTGCAAATTTACACAAAATAAACTGAGGGGTTCTCCCACTTAACTGAACAGCAAACAGGAGCTGCTAAGTTTAAGCTAAAATGTGGCTGTAATGCAAGGCTCAGGTGAATGAGCAGAAAGTGTCTACCCCATATTTGGCAAAAGCGATGGCACCCGATAATTACCAATGGGCATTAATGAACTTAGGAAAAACAGGCCATACTAAGAAAATGGTACAGTAGTCTGTCACAGCAGAGATGTTAGGTTCCTGGGAAGTATGCTGTCCTTGAGATGAGCTTCATTCCCATTTGGAGGCAAGTCCCACTGAAAAAGTTTGTTTCATTTATTTGGCTGCTAAATCATGTTGTATGTAAACAGGGCCCTTTTTTCAAGCACTGTATCTTAGACTCTAAATTACTTACTTTGAAGAATGGCTAAGTACGTGGGGCTTACAGGCAAATATTAACTGTCCCATTTTCTCTTGCCCTTTAATGTACAACCCCATGGCACAATTAAACTTAAAAAATTATCAAACAGCTGGGAATACTGCTGGACATTAGCAGAAAATATTATTTTCTGTAAGTTAACTGCAATGTTTGAGTAATTCTTTGCAAACTGATTTAGCTCAGTGTTTTATTAAAATTGGAGAACATGCATACAACTTATATTTTTAAATCTGACTTAGAGAGTTGATATATCTGAAATAGGGTGCCAGAAAGGGGTCTAATTTCCAGAAAGCAGTCCCTCAGCATTTTCTGAAGTCTTTTTAACTAGGGTAGCCTACAAATGAGACATTGAGAATTATTATCATATTTCCATCTCTTTCTTTTTTTTAAAGCATTTTTTGGTTTATTGAGAGTGCTAATGCCTTTACTTTTATGACACATATGAGCATGATGAAATTATAGAGAAATACATACACATACATGCAACACACAGCATATGGTTCTGAAGTAACCAAGTTCAGCCATTTTAGAAGGGGAAAACTGTCCAAGTATGACAATCTTTAACACTATTCTCAGAACAGACAAGACTTCTTTTTTTTTTGTTAATCAAATATCCTCAACAGAAACTCAGTATATCTTCCTACCAACTATTGAGTCAATCCTGCTTGAATTTAAAACTGTAACCTCATAAAGTTACAGTATTAAAACTGTGTAAAACTCTGGATCTTGTAAGTCGACAGTAAAATCTCCACTGACTTCAACGAAGTCACGTTTTCACCTTCATGTTTACTTAATACTATTACGCGCTGCATTTCTAGAGGATTGTACTTCTGATACATCTACTGAGACCTGATTTTTAAACATACTTCACTTATTAATACAGCAATTTGAAGAATATAAGATTACTACATCTTGGACTGAAATTCTCCTTCCTGTTTTACGTCTAGTTTTTGTGTTTGTGTAGTCAGTGAATGCTTGAGCTATTCAGGAGGTTTTACTGCTAAACAGAGCATATCAGCTCCTCTGACAATAGAAAGGAATAAAATGTTTCTTCTTTATGTGGCAACTCTGGTTAATCCATTATGAATCTACTTTAAAAATGACTTGAATCCTGTTTTCCTGGAAAGTGATCAATCAGACTATGTGACAGATTTTAAAATCAATGTTTGCCTACAGGCTGTAATGAAAGCAAAAAGCAGAACGGCTTTGCCTGCACCAAGAGAACATTTAAAAGTTGTTTTGTTTTGTTTTTTATTAAGGTGGTAATGTTTGAACAATGGTTGGAGGACATTAATAGCATCTTTTTTACAATGGAACTCCCACAACTGTGAAGATTAAAATCATGTGAAGTGTATGTCAAACAGAGACTGCTACAATAATGAACATGAAAGCTGAAGCCAGTAAAAATATAAATCCTCAAAACTAGGATCCTTTTTGAAGGATGGGGGACATATGAAGTGGTATTTGGTAAATCAGAAATTTACACTCCAACAGCAATCCATACCCTGAAGCATGTACATGAGAAAGCAGAACAGAAAGAACTCTACCAGCACATGCTAGAACAAGCGGTTTAGAAGATTAAAACACATTTCCTCAGAAAGCAATAAGAAATTTTCTATTGTGTTGAGATGGATAATGTTTACTGAGCTCTGTTCCCTGCTTTTACCTCTTATTCAAGCAAACTTATACTGAAGGCAATTAGAAAGCACATGTGAGAAAATAACTCAGGTACTGACCTCAGACCTAACCTTTTGGAAAAATGATTCAGGATCCCTGACTCAGTGTAATGACAAAACATTACTTGAATGGGATCCCAATCTTATTCTCGGTCCTTTCAGTTTTCAAATACGATGATAACATTTAAAGTACAATTTTAATCTGTGATGAGTCTTTTTCATACTGTGACACAATAATATTTTATAATGCTGGAAAAAATAATACAGCTTTTATATTTGTTCTTAAGTAGGTTATTCAATAGCACAATAATAGTAGCACAATAATATCATAATTTTGACACCATGACTAATGGTGCTATCAATTAAAAACATCTGTGGCCATAAAAACACAGATAATGATAGACGCAAATTCTCCGCCTTGAGTTGTCAACTGTTCATCTTGCCAAAACTCTTCTCCCTTGCACACAGGGTTGGTATAGCACAGTAGCAGTAGTGAAGTGTTAACTTTGTACTAGATAATCATCAGCTGCTATGATGGTGGTTACCAGATGTAAAGCACCACTAGTACACGAAGCTATAAGAAACCAACTTTTATCAGCTCAATTTGCTTTGACACATACAAGATGTGAGAGCAAGATTACTATACCAGTACAGTACTGGTCCCTTCAGTACGGCTTTCTGTAATTACAATGAAAATCCCAGTTGTCAACTGTTCCGTTGATTAGAGAAAGCTACTACTGAAAACTTGTTAGATTAAGTTGGATTAAGGACTTACTGTTCATCATGGTTAAATGAAACTCAGATTTAGAGCCAAAATTCCATAATTCTTGGTATTAGAATGTGTATGAATCAAGCACAAAACTAAACTAAACAGCACACCAAACATTAAGGCAAAACTGCAAGTACTGCTGTCAGGAATACAGGCTGAAGCAGAGATCAGGCTTTCTCATCCCTAACTATTGCAAAAAACAATCAGAACCTGCAGTTCAGCTGCAAATACTATCAAATGTACTTATTAAACAAAACTAAAGATTCTGCCATAAGAAGAGAATGAGTGAAGACAAAAGAGATTTCACTGACACTGAAAGAAATACAACTGCAGTAGAAGTACCAGCATTCATGAACTTAAATTCATCATACACGGATATCACAGGACCAAAGCAGAGTGCAGAAATAGGTTGCATAGTTCTTTAACCCATGCTTCTTCATAGTAAAGTGAACAGTACAAACTCATATAAACAGACAACTAGATAAGTCAGCTGAAATACTGCAGCTGAAGATGTACATTAGTCACCAATAGGCTGGAAAATCAAAGAGATTGCTTATGTAGAGTATTGAACCTCTGTAATAAAAAGAACCACCTTTGATCACCGTAAGTGAATTGAGTGCTGGCAGAAGATGCCGAACTCCTGTTCCTGGAGATACACATGCTCTGTTTATCCACAGAAAGGAAACCCACCCTGGACACATTGGTTCTAGCCAACTACCGCCCAGTATCAAATTTCCCAGGAGCAAGTCCACAGAGAAGCTAGTCAAAGGCCAAGGACATTCTCATCTAATGGAAATTAACCTTTTAGACACAGCATAGGCTGGAGTCAAGCCAGGACACACAACTGACACCACCTAGGAGACTGATGAATATTCTCCACCCTTCAATGGGCAAAGGACAGACATCTGTTCCCATCATCTTGGACCTCTGCAGTGAGAGTAGTGCTCTATAATTATTTGAGTCCTTCCTGGAGAAGTACGCCCAGTAAGTAGTGACAGGAAACTGTACCTCCATCACTGGACTCCTCAAACTGTGTGGGCAATTGCAGAAGCCAGGAACTGTGGAAATGACATTTATCCCAAATATCATGTTGTTCACACAGCTTTAGTCTGACACCTCTACCCCACCCTACCCCTGCTTTGTTTGGACTGTGAACTCCTTGGCTACTGATAATCAACACTTCTTTGTTTATCCAGCATCTCGCACAATCAAGGACCCTGTTGGCAGTCCTTTGCGTAACCTAACAAATACTCTTAGTAACAACGGTATTCGTGGGGTTTCATAAGTATCAATTCTCCCTCAGTTTATTTTCAATAGCTACATGGGACAACAAGCGGAAACAGGACTAAATCAAGTCCCAGCAATATGTAGACAGCACACAACTTTATCAGTCCCTCCCCACATCAGTCATATGACCACTGCCACAACAGACCAGCTCCTGCATGAGCAACAGCCAACTACACTGGAAGAAAGAGAGAAAAAAAATTCAGGAGTCTGTAGCCACTCTACCATTTCTATGCATGTCAATGGTTAGTCAGTGAGTACTGGAACAGTACACTTTGTTTAAGCTGATCTCTGTTTTGACTAGAATCACCAGCAATGTTCTGTCAGCCTACAGATCAGGTAGAAGACTACTCCATAATTACTGACAATGCCAAGGCCCTTTAACTCCTCAGCTCAACTAACAGCAAGACAATATATCCGAATATGGATATTTCAGAGACTCAGAAATCCCAACGGATGCAGACTATGGCGTATCTCCTCAGAATCACAGCTGTTACACTAGATTCCCACTTAATTTCAAATCAAGTTCAGATCTCATTTTTTATATTCAAGGCATTTGATGGCCTGGGCCGCTTCAGCACCTTCTTTACAAGAATGTACTTCTATTACATATATATGTGTATATACATATAAAACCACAGTCATACATATTCTAATCTGAGTATGTATCATTGTATTATTCTGTTTATATACCATAGGTACTAATCTGTTAGTGCAAGGCATCCATGAAGGGGATGAGCACAGCACAATAATTTATATAAAAGAGAACACAGGCAGTGACAGGATTTTTCTCCATAATATAGCAGGGTAGCGTATTACTAGCATATTGTAAAATTTCATTTCAGTTTTGATCCACTAACTTACATGCATTTCTTTAACCAGTATTTAACCCCTAACTTAGAAAAAGATCACACTGGTGTTTCCAAGGAAGATAATACCATGCATTTTTCAGGTGACTTTTGATTACACCTTTGTATTTTTAAAAATCTTAATTGTGTCTATATTTGCAATGGACTCTCCTTCACCAGTTATTTGCAGGAAGTGTCTCTGTTTATAAGCTCGTTTCTAAACTATTTCTTTGGGACTGGATGACCACAAAGATAGAAGGATCAGAGTGAGACACAGTTTGTCCTCTTCAAATATAAAACACAAAGACTAAGGAATATGATATGCAGTATCTGAGCTACACAATATAAACTTCAGCTGATCAATTTGGAACAGTTGTTGATGAAAGCTAAAATGATAGAAGGTGTTTGGAGTGTTAATATGATATTCAGAAATGCAGCAATAACACTATTCAAAGCAAGTGGAGGTAAAAACCCCTAACATTACAGAGTCTATACAGACCTTATATTGCCTGAACACTGAAACGTTAAGCAGATCACTTTGGCTTTCTTAGCAATGTGTTTTATTTTCAGAAGATACTGGAAAGAAAAATTAACAAATATCATAAACGTTAATATTAGGAATTGTTGTGGTTCAATTTTTTTTAAACATTATGTACATGTGTCTATTGTGAGAGCACTCCAAAACACTCAAGGTCAATTTAGTAAAGATTTAAACTTGGCTTGTTTTGCTTTGCTAGAAGGAATATTTTAATTTTTTTTTTTTTTATAAAGGTGACTTCTAAAAATAAAGCAATATATTGGAATTTTATAACATCTGGAAACACCTCCTGACAACAATACCTGACAGGAGGAGCTGCAATGCTGTCAGGGCTGGATGAACTTGTATGGGATTTTGGGAATTACTGGAGAACATATCTTACAGATGATATACATGAAGATACTGACATCATGAATATCACAGAGCTGTGTGAGTTCCTGAGGGATTTGGGCAGGTAGAGAGGTAATCTTACATGTGACATTGTTTGTTTGTAGTTCTCTGGAATTGCAAAGGAAGGAAGAGAGAAGGGAAGGGCTTTAAATGAACATATGTCTTGATCAGCAATCCATGGATCTCTGCTACAGTTGCTAGGAGTAAAGGTAAATGACCAAGACTTTCAGAAGAGAAAAGAAAAAAAAAATCAAAGAATCCTGCAGTCATCTCTAAAAAAGTCTGTCTTACAGCCACTACAGCTACTTAAAACATTTACAGGGATGTCTGTAATGATTACATCAATCAGTGTCTATGCCTAACTTCATAGCCTTCTGCCTTAGGCTCATTACAACTTGTAAGCAACCGAGTAAGTGGTAAAAAGTATTATTTTCTTTTTTTAGGGTGCTGTATAGTGACAGACAACAAGCAAAAAAGAAGAGGAAGTTTTTGATGTGGCTGTGACTAGAAGGAGAAACAGAATTTTCAATAGTAAGCTAAAAAACCCCCCCAAACCCATGTCAGAGAACTAACATATCCACTTCTCAAGCATAGATGCAAAGAGGTTTTATGTGATCCCTGCAGAGTGAGGGCACAGTCCTGTTCTTTGCCAAACACAAGAGGCCAACAAATACATGTACCTGGGACACAAGTGCAGTGACAAATAAGACAGAACTGCATTCCTCCCACAGGGATACCCTATCATGATCACTTCTGAAAGTGTACCTGAATGTATTCTGTGCAGTTGTGAAGGTATGTAAATAAAAACTTAATAAGAAAATACTATCAAGCAGGAATAATGGCTGGTTACCACAGATGCTTCAAACATTAAACAGTTTTGTAAACTTAAGGCTAATGGGAAACACAAGAGCAAACAGTTAACCAATCTGTCCAGACATATGAAAAAAGCTTGGTAATGAGAAAAAATCCACGTACCAATAAACAATAGGGAAATTGGTTCAGATAGCTGTCCAAAATTTGGAATGATCTCGGGAGCCTGATCCTAATCCAAGGAAGCCAAAAGGCATAGTGAGCGACTGTCCCTTGAGAACTCTTCCCCAGGTGGACATTCTCAGGATGAAACATATTTGTTTATTTGTCTCTTGGTAACAGAAAATTCAATTTATCATTGGCCTCTGACTACCCATCCAGTTTCCAGTCCTCACAGTATCTGCTAAGCTATTGGGAGATTTTTTTTTTTCCCCGCTGAAGAAAATCATCCTTTAAAATGTCAGTGTGATTAATAAGAGATTAATGGACTCAGCTTAGCACCTTGTCTGCTCAAATGTCACCTTTTGTGGTGTTTGGCGGTTCTCTTTTCCTGAAGGACACAGAAGGCGACAGTCTTGATCAGACAAGAGGCGCCCAAGTGCACTTGTTGGCACATAAACACAGACACTAACAATTTTCAATTATACAAGTAAGCCAAAAAAACTGGTTTTATCCTTTCTGGAAGAATGTGTAACTCAAGCCTTTCAGAGTTTGTGATGTTACATTTGGCTGAACACCATTAATTTGAATGATTGTACTTGTTGCATGTTGGGTGATTAAACATATTTGTGTCAAAAGAAAGTCTTGTTAGTGTTGTATGGAAAGGCTTCTTCCTGCTGAAACCTAAGCTTCATTAACCCTTCATATAAGTAAGGAGGACTTAATATATTAATGTCTATGCAAAGTGAAAATGTCTTATTTCTTACAACCTGCATACATTGAGCCATCAGTCTGCCTAGGCCTCAACTCTGATCTCATATCTGTTATTTAGGAAAATGCAGACAGCTACCAGCATTTCTTAGATCAGAACTGTCTTGCAAAAGACAGTATACACATGCATCAGAAAAATCACGTGGCTGAACTTAACTAAAAATGGGAGGTTTCATTTCAAAACTCAAGGTTATTTATACTGGATACCATCAGAGTTTGTAGGATTTAATGGCATCATTATTTTAATACGCATAATTTTGAAGGGAGAGCAAGTCTCCCACCACCAAAGATGAAGGCCAAGAATAGTCAAAATGTTGTTCATGTTGCAGTATGGTATATAAGTCAAGAGGATAAAATGGATCTATTGATCTTCGGGCTTTATCCATATTATTCTGAAGTCAGTGGAAAAAACAGATTAGAAGGATCAGAAATAACGACAGTGAAGATGACAGGTCCATTTCATGGCAGATTTCAAGGTTTCATTAAATTCTTTTATTCTGTACTGGAATGAACACAAAATATTTTGTGCATTTTTGTCAAAATTATATCGTGCTCCCTTTCTGATTGAAACTCGAGCTTTATAACAAAAAAAAAGAAAATGTATGCTTCTCTCTGTGTGGCCTCAGAGAGGAGGCTGTTGTATAGCATATATTTTAATGTGGATAAAGAAGTTGTATGGCCAAAAGATCCAGATTCAAACTCCCCTTCTGCCTTATTTGAAACATAATTTTCAATCCCCAAAACATAAATCAAGGTAAAACAGTTAGATTGATTGCCAAAACTGAGACTCAAAGGCCCCGATTTAGTGCTCCAACTAAAATGGGAGCTGTAACAGAGAGCAGACATAAAAGATTGTGTCTGTTTGTGGTTGGAACTACTCTACAAGATTTTAAATTATTATTATAATAATATTTTACATCTACATAATTTACATGTTCATTTACATCCATAATGGGATTGCTGGGGAAGCTGTAACAGGAAAAAAAACATGATAGCTAGTTTGAGATTCACAAAGTTGCCTTGTTTATAACTTCACCTGGTTGGATCCATGTCTTCTGTTAAGGATGGCTATACAGTACAGTATACAGTAAAATTCTGACACTATAATTGTCAACTACTGAATAAATGAAAAAAAGCTTAAATTTGGACATAAAAAGCTATATGCAAGAGACATTTTTGGCACACCAATGGGGGTCTCCTCTCAATAATAAGGGCAGGTGCTCATAGCCTGTTCCATTAAAATGATTTATAGTACATATAAAAAAGAGTGCTGCATTAATAAAAATAGTTTGGTAAAATAAGAAAAAGACTAATGAAAAATGTGATCAGGGAAGACAGACAATGAAGAATAAGGAGAGATGCATTATCAAGTATATTTTTACATTTCTGTTTGAAGAATCCGTATTAAACTGTAGGACCAAAGCTACTGGTACAAATGGGTCAAATTCTTCCTAAGTGGAATCTTTCAATTTCTCAGTTGTATCTTTTTGTATGTACAAGAGACTAGACTGGAAAAAGAAACAGAATATGTTATAATACAATAATCAGAAAGGTGGCCAAAAGGGAGTTATTCCACTGAATTAACCAGATGGGTTTCTATGCCAAGCTTTTCTATGGTTTCTACGGTGCTTTTGCCTTTCCTTCACTCAACAGTAAGGGATCAAATATAATGTTTCCTTTTTTCCATAGCTATCCCAAATGAGCAGAAGTATAAAGTTATTCACAAAACAATTTAAACAAAAAAATTAAACACTGGAACTGCAGTTTAGTATGGTGACCATATGCATTAATCCTTGAAAACACAAAGCAAAACATTAATTTCCTTCTCCTCTTGGAAAACTTTTGATTGCTGACATAAGCAACTATTACCATTAAGTGGTAAATTACGGTGACTATTGTTTAAATATGGAAAGCTATGGATGCAATCAATGACAGATGGAAGAAAACTGACAGAATCTGCAGATGTAATCCTAAAATTTTAAAGGCTTGTTTCTTTGGGGGAGGGTTAGTTTTTATTTTGTTTTTCCTTACAGTTCCACAGGCATGTCATGTGAGATTTTACTGAGGAAGACTAAATCCTTGTCACAGAATTTATGGAACAGAAAGAAACAATTTCTTGTCTCATTCCAGAGCGTTGGTAAACACTGCTTTGGGCAACCAAAAGTCTTTGCTAGACAGTGTCATTTTTCTGACATGGGGGAATGGAGTGTTCTGTCATGTGAGGATTTCATATTTATTATAGGCCAAGAGGTTGTGCCAGTAGGAATGTTATTTTTTAAAGCTAGCTTTTCTGCTGAGATTCCTATGCGATAGCTTTTTTCTTCTTTCCCACTTTCCTTTGTTGCTGACACTTTACATAGAAGCCAATCTTTTCTTTTGCAAGAGAACAGAGTTCTTGGAAAGACCATATAACTCTTTCACTAGGAAATCTGTGTTTCCAGGCTAACTAGAGACATAAAACAGATATAAGGAATTAAGTATTCATCCAACTACCCCAGCCCTTCTCCTCCTTTCGACAGCATTAGGTTTTCTGGGTACACCACTTACCATTCAGTGCACATCTAAGGCTTCAGCTCCAACAATGAAGCCTATGCTAGCTGTAGCTGGATTTTCAATCATTCAGTATGCTGAAGTGAATAAAAACAAGAAAAAAATGCAGCACAGAATGATGGAATATGTATTAAAGTAGTTCATGGCCTCCACCAAATACCCCATTTACAATGAGTTTTAAAGAAAACTTGAATTTTGGTCTCAGCACTGTGGAATAAAAATAGCTTATTTTTTCCCCTCCTGGTTGCCAAATGTGAATAAAACAAATCCTATATAAAAATCACATTTCAACATTAATGTTCTTCATGCTGATCCTTTCATGGAAGCTTTTTTCAAAGAATTTTTGTCACAACTGCCATGTCATACTCAGACTGTTCAATAACACTGCCCTAAAATTCTGACCTTGGGGTTTTGGGGTCTTTTTCTTCCTTATCTATGTAAAACACCTATCAAATATCTATTCCTACCCAAATACCCTAAATTTAGGGTTTAATTCAGTTAAAGAAGTCAATACTTCAACATAGATCATATTTCATTCGGTGAAATGAGCCATTTCACAAAGCTAAAAAATGCCAGTGGAGGACTGGATGCATCTGTTTTAAAGAACCTGTTTGCTTCAACATTAAAAATCATCTTTCTGTTGCCAAGTAAAGACAGAAAATACTCTGTTTACATGACGACATTTTAATGAGGACTTCTTTCATAATAAAGTTATCATTTAAGGATCGTAGGGAGCAAATGAAGGTTCTTAATTATTTTGATAAATTCTATGCCAAGTCAGTAAACAATTTTTCCTTGATTTACCTGTCAAGATGAGAAAGCTGATGTCAAAAATCCAAAGCCTGCCAATATCTGTGTTGGGCTACTTTAAGGACAAGCTATCTTTTTAAGGGCTTTCCCCTTTTGTTCATGGGTAAATGAAAAGAGTTTTCCATAGGGTGAGGAGCTGAACAGAGCTGTCACACAGTTCTCTGAAAAAAATAGATCCCAAAATGCCCAGATTCAAAGAAAACTTTTGTTTTTCCTGTTAGGCTAAGCTCTTATGCCCTGCTCTATTGTTGCACTGCATTGGCTAACATTTTGTGTTCAGATCCAATGGTCTAATTAAGAGGTAGAATCTTTTCTCTCTCATTTATATATATACACATACATTCACACACACATGCAAACACGTACAAGGTGCTCAGAATATTTGGCCTCTTAACAAAACCCTTCTCTCTCTAGGATTCCTAGGGCTTTATACCTTTGACATTCTAGAAAGTACTTGCTAATGTAATGACTTAAAAAATTAGATTTGCCAAAGTTAATTATAGGAAAAGGGGTGGGTTTTTTTGAGGTAACATATGATTTACAATCTACATATTACTTCAGGCAGAATATGTTGTTTCCTTATGTGTTGACAAGATTGCTCAGAATGAGATACCATCTGACACTGTAAATCTGTATTTTAAATACAAATTGGTCTGTTCACACTGGCCATTTTTCTAACTACTGGAAAATGCCAACAGCCTCTGCGGAGGCAAGAACTATATTTCTGTTTTTTTCCAGTTTATTGGAATTGAAAGATAGATTATTTTTATGTGTTTTTTGCAGTTTAATACACAGAAGACTTCAAATTATTGCTACTGTGAGACCTTTCACTATGAAAAAAACGTTGGAATATGACCAAAATCTTTGCTAGCAGCCAGGAATAGCCAACGGCATGGAAAACTAGTGTTCTCAATATGGCTTATGACAATCTATGTCAATGCCAATGCTGTTCATTGTGCCCACTTCCATCAGTAAGAACTTCCTATGGTGATCTGTCATTAGTCTCTCTGCTAGTTATAATCTTTTAGTCATCCAACATTTTCTTTTCATAAACACACTGGTTTATGTACTCTATAAAACATCATCATGACATGACTCCTGATGACTAAATATATTAATGAATATCCCGTGAACATCCACTAACACATTGCCTCTCTCCACTGAAAGGATATGTGAAATCAGTTTAAAATATAAGTACTTTGTGCGGTTCACAGTGCGCAATGTATATAAAACATCACTGAGTATATTATAATACATCACTATCTCTTGACCATGAAGACGATGATAAATCTTCCCTTGCCAAATCTCTTCCTGAAATAGAAGGTCAGTTTGCCCCCAGCTATCCCTTAGCAATTACAGTTTTACACATCTATTCCACAAAAAACTCAAGCATACTTCACATCTCTGTACTGACGCCATGCATCTATTCTGTGCACATACGGAGCCCTGACTGTGCTTAAGAGCTATAATAAAATCATAGGGATGCTGTAAGAGAGAGCTGTTTTGTCGTAGTTATCCAACAAAACTAAAACGTGGTCTCGCAATAAATTTCTCTTCCTTTGCCCCCCACCTTTACTGCTGCTGCTGATCAGCGAAGTCTTAGGTCACTATAGCCTATTTGTAACAAAAAGCAAACCCACTCCCAACATGCAGATGAGGACTGATAAAAGTTGAAAGGCAAAAGTAATCTTCCTCAAATTTAAGTAGACATTAGAAATTTTATAGTAATAATTCTATAATGACTGTGTCCATTTTAGCAACAGTGGACTTCTTTCCTTCAGTATAACTATATATACTAATCCCCTGCCTAAATCCATATCTAGTTCCAGACAATAACAATTTTCAAAAAAATGCCTGACTAACAGGAGGTCAAAATTTTTAGGTCAGTCATAACAAAATAACAACTTATTCCAAGGATGTGATATCACCCTGTATCCAAAATTTGCTCTTGCATTCCCTTTGAACAAGAGGGTGTTGCTGGACCTTTTATCTGATATCTTTCATTCTTGGGACATGGACAACAGCTGTGTATTCCCCACTATCTCCACATTGAATGAGTGTTACAGAGAATACAGAAGAGCAAGATGTACCAAACAGCTGAACAACCATCACATGAACTAACAAAAGTATCCTCTTTTACTTCAGTTAGAAAATCTCCTGTAAAATAGTTTAGAAAGGTGAGGATATTTTTTTTTCCTCACTACCTGAGTAGTGCTGGACAACAATATTGCAAAATGTTAACAGAGCCCTCCTGCACTGTCAAGGTTTGCTAGACAGAAATTGTTTGAAGTCTAAGATAACATTAAGTTTAGAAGAAACTTATCCATAATACAGTTCTTTTCCTACTCGCTAGAAGAGATGTAGGTTTGTTTAAATATTTGAGGCAAATTCAATTTAATTTTTTAATGCTGCTAACTAGTGAGTGAGTGAACCAAAATTTATTATTGTCTACAATAATTGTTACTTGAGGACTGTTTCAAAAGAAATACAAACTTTATGTTCAGGTAAAAGCCTAAATTTTTTATAAATTATTTCACCAGGGCAGAAGTGGCAGAACAGGTTCTTTATTATTCATCCTCAAATTTGAACTGGAAGCAAATCTTGGGTTTTGGTAAGAGTGTATACGTGAGTATGCATGTGAGTGCACTGAATGTGCATGTGTGTATGAGTGACACAACTGCCACCCAATTTTACTCTGTTTCATAATGTGACAATCCATAGGAGTAAAGCGGCACAGCAAAGGTGTTCAATGGGCAACTTGGAAAAGACAAGAACTAGCCGTGTTCAAGTACCACTGTCAGATACTCACTCATACCAGATTGTTCTTCCTCAGATTATGGGAATTAGGTCCAACATAACCATTGAATTTCAACACAAGTACGATGCTATGCCACCAACAACTCCACCTAGTCCAGCACCTATCACAAATATCCTACTTCCTACAGGAAGGTGGTCTTAGTGACAAACACTGGTTCCCAGGTGGCTCCATTTTGCCTGTGAATGACAAGGTGGTCTTGGTGAAGGAACACGGCATAGAGAAATCAGAGTTCTCTCCTAGTTTTGTATAGTCTTTCCATGGCCTCCTCAAAGCCCCTGCAGCCGCTTCGTGCCTCAGTTTCTTGAACAACAAAATTGTCTTTATTTATGAAATCTGCAATGTACACTAAGGGTAGTAAGTGAAGCAAAAAGATATTAGATTAGAAAGTACTACTGCAGCATAGAACAGTAAAAGCACATAACAGCCTCCTGTAACTAGGAAGGGCATTCAAGTGAGAACTAAAATGTTCTGCAATATTTTACTCATTATTAGATTAAGACCTGTAACTTGAGCCAAACAAACCCCCTAGTTTCTGGGTACCTGACATCAGTACAGAGATCAAAATTTTGTACTCTGAAAAGCATTTTATGAATATCTGACAACTTGTTTTTGCTCTGAAACTCCTTCCTGTACCACAGCCTATTAACTTTTTCTGTTAGCATATGCCCTTTAAAGATATCTGCGGATGCTTTAAAGCCTTTGAGAGTGTGTGTGCGCGCATGCATGAACTTTCAGTATCTTCTGTAACATTTGGCCTGCATATGGAGAAACCTGTGATTTAAAACTAGCTAAAGATTACCAGACAGGCCTCTAAGCAACACAGAGATGAATGTGCCAAGGGACAATTATTAGAAAAAGAGAAGGAGGTTTCTAGCACGCAGTCGGGGTATGCAGTTTATCGCTAAAATAAGCATATATTTCTTTGGTTAGGAGACCCATTTTTTTTGTGACTTTAAGCAAACAATTTGGTTATTTCTATTTTCTCACTGTGATCAAGCCAAATAAATTAAGACAGCATTTTTCATAAGTAACCAGTTACTTTGCCTCCATTTTAAAGAGCCTCATTTTACAAAGGATATATGACCAGCGCTTACAACAATTAAAAATAGTTTTGGAAGCAGGAAACAGCAAAAAATGTTCATTCATGGTCTTTGACACAGCACAAGCTGGCACTCTTTTCTTGACTATGAACAAACAATCTGAACTCCCACACGATGCAGGTATTTGGCATGCAATTAGGGGCTGAGCACTGCAGGCTGGATCCAAGGCCACTTGGATTAGATGGTATCTACAGGATTTTAAAGCAATTATGCATTGCACACAGCTTTTCCTTCTGAAAAAGTCCCCAAGACATTTCATGATTTGTACAGCTGGGTAGTGCTTTCAGTGAATAATGTGCTAGTTTTGAGCCCAACTGAAAATGATTTACAAATTCAGGTTGAAATCAGCAATAGTTCAGCTGAAAAAAATCCCCCCAAACCTAAGACACATCACTTAAAAAAATTCCAAAGTGATTGCTTCTAAATTATGTTTCCACTTAAAAAGAAAGAAGGAAAAAACAATGTATTTTAAAACTCAACAAAATATTTTGATTTGGGGTGACAGGGTTACACCCTACTGACTGCAGGAAACCATTTCAGATGACCAGGAAAGAATTTTATCTTTGTTTTCAGTGAAAATAAAAAATAAACAAATAAATAAAAAATTCAGGGCCACCAAACAATCCTGGCACTCTGGGAAGCAAGCCTCATTTGCCTTCACTAGGATCTTGTCCATTCCCAAATCCAAATGCCTCTCTCCTTTTTTGAAATGCAAAAAGGACCAACTCCACCCTACACTTCTGACCACATTTATTCCTCCATTCACACTTTTTCTTCATCCTAGGCCTCTTCTCCATCTGCCCGTTTGCAGCAGCTGGATGTCATTCTTTTTCTGGGACTGCTCTATCAATCTGGAAGGATCCTGAACCCCTGAGTCACATCCTCTCCCTAAATCTTCCCTTCCTTTTCCTCTTTAGTTTATCTGTTTCACGGCTCTTTCGCGCAATGAGGATGCTACATAAAAATTACATTGTTCTGTAACTGCCTATTTTGAGATAAAGCATTATATTCAAACTCAAGAATAAATTCACAAACATCATCTGCAATCCTGGTATTTAAAGCACTGTTCTATGAGGGTGGTACTAGCTTGCCAGTTAAAACCAGCAACTGCAGTTGGCAAAAACGCATGCATTTCAAAAAGTCTTTAGCTTATATACACAAACTCACTGCCAGCATTGTTTTTTCTCATAGTACGAGAGCTGCAAAAAGTTTCAGAGAAATACAGAAGGGTGCTTCAAAGTTGAAAAACGAGCTCTCAAAACACACATGAATTTATATAAACAAAGATTAAAGCAGATTAAGCAGGACCAACATTTAAAAGCCTTCCTGTAGGTGTATGGCTTTCTTTTTTCTTCTTCTTTTGGAGGAGCAAGTTTGTAATTACCTGTCAAAGAACAAAATAGCAACGGTGTCTGGAAAGAATGCATTATTTAGAGAGAGTGACTACTTAAGAAAGAAGCTTTCATCACAGGATATATTCCATGGAAACATACAGTTTACCTTGTACCATGAGCTATTTTACTGCAACTTGACCCCTGTCTTGACACTCAGTTTTCAACAAAATTAGCCAATGACTACCTGCCAAGCAAGCCTCCCCCAAAAAACAACCTCCTCCCCTCCCCCAAAAACCCAGAATCTCTGAGTGAAATATTAAAACTACTAAAGAGAAATATTGAAACTACTTTTTAAATTTGCTTTGAATTAAACTATAAAGCAAAACTCACAACTGATCATTTTCCAGTCACACCAAATCATGAAAAAACTTACTTGACAAGATGGATTAACATTAACATGTATCTGGGGACCCTTTACTGCTAGACGTCACGATATAAAAGCACTTAATAAGTAACAATCACCACGATACAAAGGTGTGAAATACCAGTTTCCAATAACTGTTTCTTGAATACAGAAGATCAATTAGAGAAAATTCCAATCAGCATATCAATATTTTCCATTACAGAGGCATTGTTAACATAACTGAAATTGTTTGTCTTTCCACTTAATGTGGATACATGAGACCGAACTCTTAATTTCAGTGCAGTTGCTGAAGAATATTAGGTCATTCTCATTCTAAGCCATTTGAGTTCCTGCAATGAGCAGCAAGAGGTGTTTCAAGGCCAAATTTGTTGCTTTTTTGAATGCTATCAGGCCAGACACTCTCCTGTGCAGAGTTTTACTTGGAGAAGGCAAGCTGGGGAACACTATCAGGAAGCCATTTATAGCTCCCTAATTCTGTGAGCACCTGGTTGAGACACAGCAGAGCACAGCTGCAGAGCGCCCTGACACCCTCCCCCTTCTTGCCTCCGGTACGTGATCAAGGGGTGGTGAGACAACTGGGTACAGTGGCAAACAGCTTCATGCACCAGTGGGATTCTCAGGTGGTCACGTACAAGCAGGTTACAGGTCCTTTCATTTGCATGCACATGGCAAAGGTGGCTAGGGTGGTCTTAATGAATTCAGTGTATCTGAATAGGTGCATCTGAAGAGAGAGGATCAAATGCAATTAGAATAAAAAGCTTCTTGAGAACACTTTTTGTTGATGTTGCTGTTACAAATAGCACACAGGAAGCGATTAATCTTTGCACTTTGCCATGGTACTATTACAAACACGAAGCTTCCAGCTTGAGGACTATATACGGAACACTTTTTTCCCCTTGCATGTAAAAATAGGGTATTTACACTATGTTAATAGCCATCTGTCTTACAGATTTTCCTTTTTTCTCTGCTTACAGCATTATAACACACAATGTACCTTTTCCCTAATGCTGTAAACACACCTTCAGATTGTTCTTTAAAAAAAAAAAAAAGAAAGAAAAAAACCCACCTCAACACCCTTCCCCCAAAAATACAAAACAACTCCATAGCAGGTGGAGTCAGAAAAAAAGCAAATTATTTCAGTTTTTTTATTCACTTTGCAATATTCCCCCAACACAAACATCAAATTGCAGGTGCATATGAAATACTTCTGTTATGACAAGAGCAGTGGACCTTCGTAACCAGCGCTTCTCATAACGATGTGTGAACTAAAGGCTAACTTGAATAAAATGGATAAAAGCCAAAAAAAGTCCCAAGTGGCAGTCATGTACAGAAGAGGGACTAAACCATGTGAGAACAAAAGGTCATGTGGCTGATAGTCCAAAGGGAATCACCATTTCCCTTTATTTCTTAAACTGCTAGGGCTCCAGGAATAGTGTTTGCATAGTAACGGTATTTGAGGTCACAATGCTGAGGGGATACTGGTTGGCGTCACAATCATCACAGTGAACCATCACAGTGAAGCAGGGGACAACAGAGACGGGGATAAAAGTTCAAGAGCAGAAATTGACAGATTCTTAAACATTGCAGCTAGCAAAGTTTACATCTTTGCTACTTCCATTTCATAAAAACAGCATGCCACAAACTATCAAAAAGGCATGAATTGACCCAAGAATTTAGAAGACCAAGACTTCTCGGAAGAAACAATCACTATGCTCTCTTCTACCCCAGGTGTCCAAATCCAGGCCTTTGTACTTCAAGACCATAACCTTCTCCATAAACCCATTCTTAAACCCATCAAGCTCAATGGTAGCTAGAATGCTTCCATCCACTACCCCTGTGGGAATGTTCTACCTTACTTTAATTTTCAGCCTAAATATACTCATGAACAGTTTTACTATGCCTTTACTTGCAAAAATGCAGCTTCTGCTCTGAAACTTGCCCCTTTAATTTATTTACAGGGAGCAAAAATAATCCCTATAACTTCTGTTTTGTCAATTTAAACAAGACATGCTCTTTATAAAGAGTATATCTAGCTAGGAAAATGGAAGTCTGACTGCAGCACAAGCTGGAAAATCTTAAGGAGCTAACTATAACAGAAAGGAAAGCAGATGACAGCACACAGGTACAAGCTTACTTGTGACCTTAAAACAGGTGCTCTGGTTTCTAATCCATGCTGAAGACTGCCACTGTACTTTCATTGCTTGTTACTTGCTTTAGTGAGAGTAAAGCTGGCAAGGGTATCCCTACTTATCTGACAGTCACACAGCTCTGGCAAAACAGACATGAGACAGGTTAAGGATATAGGGTCACAGCGCATCTCCTTGGATACTAATGACATTTTGGCTAAGGCAACACAGAACTTGGAATAAGATTTCTTAGAGGCTGCACTCTTATTCAGCCTCTAAGAAATCTTTGGCTAGGGCACTAGTAGTACTTGGTAATTTACGTAAGTCTACAGTAGCCCGTGGAGAAGTGCTGTGCCAGCGGGACAATGAGGACAAGAACGCAGAATACCCTAATCACCAGGTTCATGATCAGAAATCACCTCTGTATTATGTGTCAGTCTCCTTTTAAAAACATACTTTAACATGACATTTTTCATTATGAACAAAATGTTGCTGATTTTCACCAGTTATGTAAAAAGAAACTAATACAAATCGTTTAACATAACCTTCTGACTGTAGCTAGATGTGTTTTATCTTAGGATTTTCCACACATTTGCAGCATATCTATGAAAAAGGCAACTTCACTGAGTAAAGAGTTCATAGTACTTATCTTCGGCCCTTATGATTTATATACGGAAGGAATCTTCTACTCCATTGACTTCAAGAGCTAAGGAAGTAAGTCTTACTTTAAATTCATTGGATTGTGAAGCATCTTCCTCTGTGCTGACTACTAAAGGTGAGATTCATCCTATCTAAACTTAGTCAGATGAAAAGTGAGCACCTAGTCTCACCTAGACAGGTGGGATGAGCTGCCATCTAGAGGTGCTCCTGCTCCTTTTCTCTTCACCGAAAACAGAGGGACTATATGAAACCTGCTTAGACTATATGTTTAACTGATAGATAGCTAAAATTAGGCAAGATGACCCCCCCACACCTCACGATATTTATAAAGACCCCTTGCTTTGGGTTTTGTCTGTGAAGCTTCTGTAGATATTTCTGTATTACTAGATTTGTATCTTTACTAATTTCTATATTAGATTTGTATCCTTACTCACCTCCTACTTCTCAAAGTATCCTCTTCACCATATGCTGCAATGAACTGACAAGAACTTCTATGGAAAATGTTAAAATACCCTGATTATGGACAAATGTTACACAGTAATGGCCTTTCCCGCTTTGATTCCTTAACCTGTAAGCTCATCCTCAGGCACAAACTATGAAGTTCACCAACTGTGAAGCAACTACACTCGATTTACAACTCAAACATTGGACACATACCAGGACTTACGAGGGGGGTTACAGTTTCTCATTCCTGAGAAACTGCACTGTAACCCTTTTAAGAAAACTTAATGCCAAGACTGGTATATCAAGTTAACAGTACAAAGCAAAAAGTTCTAAGTAATCTTTTCTGCAAGAGTCATTTAATAACACCTTTCCACTCAATCAGCCTAGAATCTTCTTCATCTTCCTCATGGAAACCATTCTACACAGTAGTGCTGCTCCACACCACTGACTCAGCTTTCTTCTTAATTTAGGAATAGCTCAAATCTATACAGACACTATTACTTAACTCTGTTTTGCAAGATTTTCCACAGTTTTCCTTAGAAATTCAAGTTTCTTGTTATGCTGGGGTTAAGGTGCAGTGGGAAGGGTGTGGGCAAACGGGGAAGGGAGATGACATTTTAAAATGCTTTATAAAACACCAGATGTTGCAGAACCAACAGAGTGGAACAATGTATTTGCAATTATCAAAAGAAGAGAGTTGTTTGTCCGCATTTTTAAAAACTCATGGGATACTTTTAAGACACTTAGTTGTGGTCTTTCTGTGTGTGAAGAACATAGCAAACGCCCTTATAGATTTGATATTTAAATGACATGCATGACAAGGGAACCGCTTGATGTGGTTCAGCATTTGCTCTTGTTACACTCTGTACTATGCTGTAAACATTCCAGCTGTGTGAATAATATAAAAACTATGCAAAAGCATCTTGCCCTTCTTAGTGTATCTTTCTTGCGCATGTTTGAGTTCTATAAAGTTGACATGGGCATATTATAAGGCAATGCTGGAAACATACTACTATATAGTTCCAATAACAGATGTGGGCAGCTGACAAGAACATCCTACTTCCTAACTTGCACTTACAGCTTCAGTTTCAAAAATCTGTTAGCTGGAAGCCTAAGAGCTACATAGATTTTCAATTCCATAGCTATGAGCTGGGTAATTTCTGTATTTTTTTTATCAATGGGAGAAGTAAATATTTTAACACTTAAGCACCCTTTCCTTCTAATCACTAAAGAAAAGACCACATTCATTTTAAATTAATCTGTTCTTCCACATTTAAAGAGCTGTAGCAGATATTTTAGGCAATGTGACAGTTATTTTTGTTTGAAAACAATTCTGCTTGCACATTACATCACTTCTATATTGCTCTAGAAATGTTCTGTGGAGGCTAGGAGACAAGAGTCAGAAATCCTGAGCTCTGTGTTCACTCTGTCATTAACCAACTGTACTCCTTTAGACAAGTTATTTAATCTCTCTGTGCCTTGGTTTTCCCTTCTGTAAAAGACAGCAGTTATAAATACTTAGCTGTCTGACAGAGGTGTTGTGAAAGCCAAAATATAGTACAACTCTGAAAAGTGACTATGCAAAAAGGCATCTTCTGACTCAAAGAGCCTCTCCCTTGGTGAAATCCACACGTGAATTCACATGGCCTATACACCACACAAGCCTCATTTTGAGCACTTAAGGAGAACATTGCTATACAGTGGGCTTGTGTAGAGTGATGGATTTCATTCCCCAGAGGATACTTAGCCACATGTGCTGACTTCAGTGGCAAAAAAATATATTTTTATTGATTTTTCTCCCGATAGTCATGCAGAACGTAGCTGAGATTGACACAGCTGCAGATTCCATTCCACCCTGTACTCCTTTGATACAATCATTTACTGTTCTTTCACATAGTGCAGCAACAGTGAGGCAACACTATTGAAAGTGTTGGAACTGCCTACAAATCTCCAAGGGAAAGAATCTGAAGGCAGAGGGATAAAATGAGCCTTGAAGCAAATTGGACTGCACAGGTGTAAATAACTTGGTCAGCAGAATCTCTATAACTAGTGATGATGAGTACATTGGGAAGAATCTGGTCAGCTCTCAGAGCAAACGCTCAGTTTGCAAGGAAAAGCTTATTTTTAGTTGCAAGCAACAATGATTTGATCATGAGTTACTGAGGACAACTAACATGGAAGGTTTCAACACCACTTCTGCAGCAGCTTTTCAAAAATCTTTAATGTATTAATACTTGAGAAGTACTGTAAAATCCTGAGACGAAAGACAATGCAGAAAGTATTATAATGCCTCTCCTTTGGGTTTTTTGGTCATTTACAGGAAAACAAATCTTTGCTTCTTAAGAATTCATCTGCTCCTTATATTCCCATTGTTTGTGTTTATGACATAATCATTTCCACAGCAACTAATTAGGAGAAATCAAGAATTATGGCCTGAGATGAGGCCTGTAAGGAGCAAATGAAATCATAAGTGTGTTACATAGGAAATTTTTTAGTGGAATCTTTTATCTAGCTAAAAAAATGAAATGGGGAAGCCACAATATACTATGCAAGTTAATTTGTTTAAACTGAAGAGTGAATTTTCACCCAAGACAAGTCTGTGTCTTTTATTCACTGGCCCATTTTCTTCTTGCACATGTAGTACACATTTTAAGAAATAGGAATAGCTGGACCAAGTCACATCAGAAGTCCATGCAGTTCAGTGGCCAACAGAAAAACGTCTGGTTGTGGAGAGGACAAATATGTGGAGATACTTTTCCAGCATACTCTCACAATAATTTTCAGCCAGGGACTTCCATCTGGAAGTTCTTCAATGCAAGAGAATCAATCCTACTTCATGTAACGCCCCCATACGAAAGCACACTAGAGTATTCCTTTGCTGACTCTCCTGGTAGCTTGGGATAAAGTGAGAGGAAGAGGTCCACTAATCCCTAAGGTTCTTTGGCATACTTTATTAGTGTTTAGCTATTATTATAGAAAACTGCTAAACATCAAAATTATAAGTGTCTTAGCAAGATTTAAATTAAAGCTATTGATCCTGTGTGGATGGAACAGGGCAACATGCACGCTGGAAGGATCACTCGGGCAACTACCATCAGTATCAGTTCAGTTGCATCTAAGGATGCTTGTCATGGCAATTTTGGCCATCAAGTGGCCCACCTATCGTTTTAGCGAAAGGTCAGGGAGGGATACTGACATACATCAGTGAAGTGAAATTAGGACTAACAAAATTCTGCTTTGCCACATTCTCTTAAAACCATTTTGGCTCTCCTCATAACAAACCAGTGCTTTCCTCTAGAGCTGCTAAGCAGCTCTACTTTTCAGTCTCTGAGTCAGAGAGATGTCACGTCTCCTATACTGCTTTGTGTCTTCAGCAAGCTTCAAGATAAGAGGATTGTTAAGATCTATCAAAGAAGGTTCTTCCTTCTCAAAGAGACAACTTGAATAACCAGCCAGGAAGGGGATTAAGCAGGTAATAAAACACCTTCTAGGGATAATCAGTTTGCAACACACTCTACTTTCTTCTTCCTGTCATCAGTACTCTCCTCTAAGACAGAGACCATGGGGAGTGAAACAAAGAGGTCAGCAATGCCAACTGGCCTTGCATGGGAATGCAAGGAAGGATCTTTATTTTCCTCGTTAGATGTGCTGAACACACACAGGAAAAGGAAAGGGTGTAATAAAACGGAGAGAGGCTCCTTGCCATTTATTATGTTGTGTTTGGCCCTCAGAATGAGAAGGGTGAACATCATTGAAAGAGATAAAACTTTATTGTACAGGATCCATTTCTGAGGTTAAAGGGAGTTTTTATTAAAGTGAATTCAAAGTTTTGGTTACTCACTATAAACATTTCAAGGATACACTGTGTCAAACAGCTCCTTATGTTAAATACAATATATGACACTGATGTTTTCCATAGTTTATCATCGATAGAACTAGAAGTGTAATAGCAATGGGTTTTAACTTTCTGGGCAAAGTCATTTTGATAATGGTGGCCACCAGAGACAGGAAGAAGTCTAAACATTCTTGATCTGTGGGGTTAGTGGGAATTCAGATAAATGTGGAGGGACCACACATGTTCTCTTGGGAGAAGGGTGCTGGCAGCCTTGCGTAAGTCTTTTTTTGGCTCATGCACAAAGGAACAGGAGAATCAGCTCTAAGAAAGTCACACTTCTGGGCAGATGCAAGTCATTGCAACTGTGCATACCATATGTGGGGAATGGTAAGGAAGGGACTGAATACAAAAAGCAAAAGAGGGAAAGTGACAGAGCCCTGGAAAGTGGGTTCCTCCTGAAGCAGCAAGGGACTTTAAAAACCACATACCAGGCCAAGTCAGCTCAGGGAACTTTCCCTGCTGCCAGCTGAACTCTCAGGCAGATGAAACAAAGAAACAAAAATTAACAAAAGGGGATTAACAATAAAAGGACAGGAGTCAGCGTGAGATCCAGCAAAATGAAGCCTTTTGTATGTCAGTCTCCTCTTGTTAACCTAACTTGAACTGCCCACATGACTACTTTGGGTCAGGAAACGGAGCGATTACAAGCAAAGAGCTACTGCTCGACACTAGGTAAGCAGTTTTCCTCCTTGCAGCAATGCTCCACAGGGCTGGAAATGGGAGCCCAGTTCTGAAAAGTGTACCAAAGTGTTTCACATTCATGTGCAGCTCTAGCACAGTGAAAGTTGCCTGCTGAGAAATTTACAGGAGGAGTGGTTTATCCTGCTACCAAAACAGACAGGGATATATATAAGAATTCCCGCTATAATGTGCCAAATCCTCAGATGTACCCAAAAGGCTTAGATTCACCCATTTGGGCTACAGCAAGCCTTTGTCAAACTGTATCTACTGATACCAGTCAGGATCATGGAGAAAAGAAGCCCATCTCTAACTGACTTAGCCTTGCTAACAAAAGTGGATGCAGCTAAGCTATGAAATAAAATTCTACCTTTTTACTGGGGAAAAATAGTATGACCTATAGCAACAAAACCCATAAACTGTGTTTCTCCAGGAGGATTTGCCAATACAGTTTAGCTAGGAAATAACTTTTCATTCTTACTAAAATTGGGAAACACCATAGGATATTGCACCCACAATGTTAATGGGAATTGGAAAACAAAAAGTTGAATCCTCCTTATTGGTTGGAGTTTTGTCACTAACTTTTGTTGGGGTAGGTTTTCACCCATAAATACATAACCAGTACAGTGACTTTTATGCTCTGGGTAGTTAAGACTCAGATACCCAGAACTATCCACACACAATTGCACGTAAAAAAATTACTTTATTTTGTAGTCTCCATTCCACATATACATGGACCTAGCATACATACAATGCTTAACATGCAATTCTGGCTACTTATGTTTTTGATGTTGTGATTCATTTCATACAGGCCTCCAGAGATTTTTATTTTTAATCATAAGACCAATGGTGTATTTAAAGAGATTGAAAAAGATCCTGGATGTGAGTTTCACAACTTCTCAAGAACTACATTATGAACTAAGGTTTCCATTTCATCCCTCTGTTATATACTGGCAGGATACAATCCTTCTCCCAGTAAAATCAATATTATCTTTGTCACTGATTGCCAAAGGGGTATATACTTCGTTTAGTGTACTGTCATCTAGAAGCTAGTTGCTGCATCTCACATCACAGATTACCTCAAACTTATCAGTTCTTGCCAAAAAAACACAAAACCCCTGAAACATATTGAAATAATAAAAATATCAGTTTGGAAAGGATTGTTAACAATCGAATGAAAAGTTAACAATGGTTTAAAAACAGCTGAAGTCTTCAAAATTTTCAACACAGTATCCCGGCAAACCAAAATATCATTAAACTTGTCTTAAAAAAAAGAAACCTCTAACATCAAACAGTACTAGGCATTTATCTTCAGAGCAGTGCATTACAGGTGACCTCTATAGATTGGAAATAGGATTACATCAACAAACCTTTCACTTTAAAGTGGTGGATGGTGCGAGATGAAAGGGTGCTCTCCTTAACATTTTGCAGTGCTACTGGCTCAGGTTTAAAGGAAGTATGCAACCAGGTATTCCCTGTCACATTCTAATCTGCAATACTGACATGGATGTGAAAAGCAAAAGCCTTTGAAAATGATACTTTTGTATGATGAAAAAAACCTGGAGAACTGTGTGTAAATGGGTGTGAGAAATGTGAGGGGGAATACAGATAAGGAGATAAAGAGGAGCCTTTACAATGAACATGGCCACGTACTTATGCCATCAGCAGTAACTCATGTCTATAGCAGTGTGGATTAGCATCAGATAAAATGATATTAGAGTTTGAGGATTAAGCTTAATACCTGCATTTGGTGACTCCATGTTTCCATAAAGGTTTCAAATATGTAGCTTTTTTTCACAGCAGGCAAAGCATAGAGTTACTTTCCTGGACTGTATTTGACAAATAAAATAACTATATATTCAAAGATTTAGCAAACAAATAATAATTAAAAAAATTAAAAGCACCTTCAGTCCTGGTATTCCCTTCCAGAACTTGGATGGTCTCCTGATGCTGAGTTGGCTTGTACAGCCCCTGTTCACTAAGTCAGAAATTCCCATTTACTTCATAGTCAGTATTTTTGTTCCGCCCCAAAAAACGTAGGAACTGCTGCCCAACTGTGCTGTATTTTCAGGACCGTATTAAAATAATTCACATCACATCCAAAGGCCTCCATGTGAATCTGATGGTGGGGGTTTAGGGTCCTCTAAACCCTTGAGAGGACTCTGTCAACTTCCCAGCACTGCTTTTTAAGGGATCGATGCTTTCCCTGAGGAAGCATTCTGATTTGATAGACCTGAGCTGTGTCTACAGTGTCCAACAGGGACTGAGTCATGTCATATGCCATAGTACACTTAAAGCACTCACGTAACCCTACTTCAGCAAGGTATTATTTTGGAAAAAAGTAGAAATTATGACAGAAGAATGGTGAGCCACCAGGCTTCAGGTAGTGATTTAGCACTGTAAAGGTTAAATGGGCATATTGAAGAAAGTCTGAGCACTAAATTACCCAGTTAAGCATTTGGATAATTAAATACAATCCAAATAAGTTGTTTAACTCCCTGCAACTAAACTACAGTTCCCCAGACGTGACATACAGTATGCCATCAATCTCATTGTCCAAAAGAGTGACTGTAACAAAAATAATCCACGATTTTCTTCCAGCACTATATAACAGTGGTACAGAATAGGTTAAACATATACTTATAAAATCATCATATGTGCCTTACTCAGTGACAAAAAGAAAAAAAGTTCTCAACAACATTCTATGATACTGTCCAATACTTTTAAAGGCTTTACAACGCCCCCTTAGCTCCGGGTTTGGTGGTACACTGACTGCAAGCCAGTTGTTAGCTCTTTATAAAGGAGGATATAACGCTCTGTTGCCAGACTCTTCCTTAATTCCTCATAATTTGAGTTTTGCTGGAAGAGATTTCAAATCTGACCACAACAGTTAAGGAAAAAAACTTGTACTCCAGTATAAAATATACAAATCAGAAAATATATACAACTAACAAAAACAGTCTCAGTACTACTTGATGAAAGGTATTTGTTTTCCCCTCCAACATTCCAGTAATGTAAAACCAGTGTGTAAGGTAGAAAATCATTTTTCAATTTCAGGAAACATCATTACTAGCTGCCAAAAGTCTATCCATATAATAAGAACTATTTGCTAAAGCTGAACACCTGCAGTTTTATAGAAGGCCTCGGAGGACAGCTGTAAGTAAGTATTCCAGTCTACTGATACAGCAGCCAATCAAAACCTGAAGGTTTTGTCCCAGAAAACAACATATTTTGCTAGCTAGGGCTACATGTGTGTACACAGATGTTTTATTTAGACAGGTAGACAGACAGACTGATAGACAGACAGACTCATCTTCTGAACATGATATAATGCCCTGTATGCAAAAGACAAGGCTAATGAAGGAGGTCCTAGTCTAGTCCTAAAAGTACAGTTTCCTGCTCCCAAAATGCTCTTGGAAGCAGTCCAGAGTGCTTGAAATTTGCATCGTAGCAAACTGTCACACAAATATGCCTGCATTAGTTGCCTTCCCAAACACAAGGCAATAGTTTTCAATAGTTCATAGAAAAAGATCAGTACAAATGAAATCTTCCTCATAATTTGTATAAACAATACATCCACCCCACTAACTTTGCTGGCTTCCACAGTTGAAAGTGCTACCATCATTTCAGGTATTAAAAAGAAGTTCTTTTTATTATTTGGTAAGTGACTTCATTAGCACAGTTTTGCTCTTGTTATTTAGTAACAGCCAGGCTGTTACTATAAAGGTTATGCTTCTTTAGGGGAAGTTTACCTCCAAAATATTCATTCCTTTATATTTAAAAGTCCATCCACGCTTACGAACTACCAAACTGCTCTTAATTAAGCTCACATGGATAAGGTGACTATGA